>NC_045674.1:30501789-30801789 GCF_003331165.1 Xiphophorus hellerii
GTTCTGCCGTCATGCCTTTGATTGCCGAGTCTCTCTGGGATGTTTCCACTGGCAGTGTTAACCAGAACACACCAGGGACAGGGTCACCATTCACCGCTCATTTGTCAAAGCAATCTGACTCTCACCTCAAGTGGGTTGGATGGCCCAGAGATGACTCTGTGGACATGGAACGACTTACAGAACTTTTACTCCCGAGAAGATGATTCATCAAGACAGAAACTCCCAGTCTGGAGACCTAAAGCAGCCAACGCTGATGGCCCCACTGACTCACAGCTCAGGCTGTTCCTCTCTGGTCCACCCTGTGAGTTCACAGAAAGACCAGTTGGAATGGTGTGGGTAAATTTTTCAACTCATGTGCCAGCTTCGAATCTTTGCTAGTTTTGTCGGAAGATATGCGCACGCTTCCTGCTGTTGTTATTATTAGTGTAGTAAACTGCTGCGTCTGTGGAGAAATCCCTCATGAGCCAGGCTTTCTCGCTACTCTCAAATCACTCGTATTACATAATTCATCAGCTGTGTGTATGAGCGCGCGTGTGGGCGTGGGTGTGTGTGTTTGGGTTTGCTCAGGTCAGTCTCCGCTGCAGCCCTGAGGGGGAGAGGAGGGGAATGAAGTCATCGACCGATAGTAAACAAACCGTTCAGATGTAGGCAGACGGCGGTGGTCGATAGCTGCAAGGCTAATGCAAGGTTCTGTTTACTCTGCAGGGTTCATGTTGGGTAAAATGCTGTGTTTCACACAGACACACACACACACCCACACACACTATCTGAACTTACATGCATCCCTGCATTGGGCTGTGTGTATCTACAGTATCTATCAATGCAACAAGTTCCACTGTGAGCTTTGTTTAAAAGGAGGGAAGAGTGATTTGGTGCCCCAGTGGCTCCTGAGTGGAAAACAATATTTTCCTTCTGTCACTTTTTTTTTTCTTTACCTCTCTCGACTTTGCTTCTATGACCTCACCTCTGTGTTGACCACATTCCTAATCACTCAGTGTTCCTGTTTGATGCTTCACTTTATCACCTGACCTTACAATTATGCTATTGCTTTTTTGAGGTGTGAATAAACCTAGAATTTTTTTTTCATCTATTTCTATTCGTTCCAAAATGCAATGGCAGACAAGCTTGAAATGACTTTCAGTTCTGTCAAATTTCTGTTTCATTTTCTTTTGTTTACAGTGAACGTCATAAATGAGCTTATCAGTTGTGAATGTTGTCCTGTCTTGCCGTCTATGCTTTCCAAGATGGGACCATATGAAAGTTATTCCAACCTTTGCTTTGCTTTAATATAAAAATGTTGACGATTCAGTCACCAGCCTGGGATCTTTGTGCACGGAGTCACACCGTCTCCAGGTGGATATGCTGGTTTTCTCCAGGTACTGCTGCTCCCTCCCACGGTACTAGAGTATTTATGTTAGAGAATTTGGTTCCTCTAACTTGCCCTTCAGAAAGTGTGTGTGTGTTTTAGTATTTCTCGCCTTATAAGGCCCATTTTCCCAACAAATCCTACCAATGTGAGGACCTACTGCTATAAGCCACATGCTTTTGATTCTGTCATCCCAGCTACATGATGTGAAGACTCACATGACCTATGACCTCAGGAATTTATCTTGTATAAAGTAAAAAGACAAAGTGGCCCATAATGGGGTTTTGGGTGTGAAAGGGGCTGCTCTGTTTGACAGTAATTAAATAAATAAGCATAATCATAATGTTTGAAATGTTGTAGAATCACTTTTGTTTCCTCAGTACACTTCAACTTTTATTTTTTATAACTGTGTGTAATAAATATACCTAGTGCATAACGTTAGCAGATTCTTTTCTTTTCTTTTTTCTTTTTTTTGGCAAATTTGATCCAGGCCTTTGTGTTCTTTTTAAGCAGCAGTGATTGTTCTCTTTGGAACTCTCCCATGGATACCATTTTTTTCCAGTCCCCTTGTTATTGTTGAATCATGAGCACTGATCTTCACAGAGGCCTGCAGTAACGTACATGTTGTTCTGTGCTCTTTTGTGACCTCCTGGATGAGTAATTAATGCATTTTTTGAGTAATTTTGACAGACTGCTCACTCCTGGGAAGGTTCACCACTGGTCCATGTTTTCTCTACATGTGGATAATGTATCTCATTACTGAGGCATTGATTTGCCAGAGTACAAAAGCATTGGAAATGACTTGTTGGCCCTTTCCAGTGACTTTTTTTCCAACTAGTTTTGAGTTTCTTCCAATTAGATCATTGTGTTGTGAGATCTTTTAACATACCACATGTCAGACATGTTCTATTGAGTTGATCCTACAGGTTTGATAGTCAAACCTGATTCCAAGAAATGTGGTTCATCTGTTTATGATTAACTCTTTCACATTGAGACAGTGTGTCTTTTTACTTTCTCTTAATCAATTAAATCTTTTGTTCATCAAACAAACATTTTTTTTTGTTTGATAATCTGAAACATTTATGCATTACAAGAAAAGCCACAAAAGAAAACATCTGGAGGCGCTGAAATACTTTTTGATGCACTATTTTAGACAATCAAATCGAAAGCAGCATCCATGCTTTTAAATAAATGAACAAATTTATAAAGCATACCAAGAAGTGATTATTGATCTGTTTATTACAATTGCAAATCCTCCTGTTCTTGACTCCACCATACCTCTATTTTGTGTCATGGACGCTCAGGTGAAGAGAAGGTGCAGCTGTTACCTGGTGGTGAGTTGCTACCAATGGGGGAGGAGGATGCTGCTTAGACCTGGCATCCTCCTCTGGAAACGTCTGGTGGAGTCTCCTGTCAGTCGGAGCTCCAACTCCCACCTCCAGCAGAGTTATGAACACGTTTCGAGGGAGACATTTTGTAGCAGAGTGGTTATGCATGTCAGCACATCACCAGGTGGTTTCAGCAAGTTACAAAGTTCTACAAAAACACTCAGAAAACAATATAGAAAAGTAATTATATTAGAAAATATAATTTGTTTTCTGGTATACTTTTCAAAAGTAAGTACTTCAGCACTTTCACTTCAGTACGCTTTTGACTGAGCATCTTTAACTTGGAATAAGATTTGACCATGAGTATCAATACTTTTACTCAAATACTAGAGCTGAGTACTTTGTCCATCACTGACTCTTTGCTAGTCGTCTTGTTTTCTGCCCTTGACATATTTCCTAATATCATCCCTCCCTCAGTGGTCACCTTCGTTTGTCTGCCTCCATTTATCTCACGCTGTCTGTTGTCCTCCCCTCCTGCCTTTGGGGTTTAGTCTCTTCCATTGTCTCCAGCTGCAGCAACTCCATATTGAGCTGTACTAATGTGGAGCCCTCATTCATCTATAACATGACTGACAGCTTCTGACCGTTACAAGGGGACCTGCTGTCGCCCCCACCCTCTGGCTGGCTGCTAACACAGGCTGAGGCTTTAGACACAATCCTTAAACGTCTACTTTTTTGTGCAGAGCTAGAATGATAGCCCCCAGTTTAATTAAAAGGAGTGAGATAGGCTGTAGTCCACTTATGAACTCATTTGTATCTTCTCAGTTGACTTTCCAACCATGATGGCAGAGAAGATAATAAAAATGACAAACACTGATTTGATTCAGCCGAAAAGCTCTTAGAGATTTGTGCTAATTAGTTTTCAGGCAGAAAAATATTTTTCTAGCTTAATTCATATCGAAGTCATATTTCCACAGTTTCCCGCTGTTGTTTTAATAGCAAATTTCCCCAAGACAATTACTTTGCCGACGTCTTTAGGCTCCTTAAAGTTCAACACGCTGCTTTTATTCTGTCTCTGCGAAGCCGGTTTGCTAACGAGTGAGTAGGTAGAGAGGAAAATAACTTTACCCCCTGGGACCCCTAGAGCTGAGAAAATGAGTTTTGGGAACAAAATCATCATGTTAAAAACAATCAGGAGATAATAGCGTTCATGCTTAAGGCAGTCAATTCAAATTTCATGATCTGGTGTATTACATTTCTGTTCTAAGTTGCGAAAGAAGAAAGTTGCTCGCTTGTACCAGTTTATACGACATACCAGTTTATACTCTGCTTTCTCACAAATGCATTGCAATTGAATTCATAAGCGCATAATGCTCCAGGCAGTTATTGGAAATACATTTTTAGAAGTTATGGCAACACAAATGCTGGCTGTTTATATTCATAACTCTGAGCAGGAGTACAAGGTAAAGTTTTGTCAGTTGACTCTATAAAACATATTTCATTTTCTAAAGTGTAGGATGACCAGGTAGTTGTCCAATGTGAAAAGGACCCAGAACTGGACCCTCCAACTGTCAAATCATGATCACAAACAGTTTTTTATTTTTGTTTAAATATGTCTGTTGGTGAAAAAACAATACCCTAATATTTAAATTACATAAAACCTTTTTCATTTTTTCTTCCTAATTGTCTTTGCAGTAGTGGGAAATAACTCCCACCCAAACACGAAATGATTTGGGTGCCGACACAACTTCTGAGTTCATTAACTCCAGTAGAGTCAAGAATGCTACAGATTTAAAGGGGCAGTATTATGAATTTTCCAGAAACGTAGTATAACTTTATATTAAAATCAAGTAACTATGTTACCTTCAGTTTAAATAGAAATACTATGTAGATCAAATATGATTAAAAAGTAATTTAACCTCATAATTTAATACTTTGAAATTGGGCCTCTGTCTCTTTAAGAAACTCCTGCATTTTGCACAACTGAATGGTTGCCATAGAGATTGAAGGATTTCTCAAACATTCATGAAAGAATCAAGTCAACACTTCATGTAAACATAACATTACGACATGATGGAAAGCTAAAAAAGTGGATTTTCCATAACACTGCCCCTTCAAAGAAACGGTAGTGCGACTTTCACCTGGCGAACATACAGCCTCTACAGCTGGAGCTCTCTCATCTCTGCATCCTCTGCTCTAATGGTGCTTCAAACCCAGAAGTCTCTGTCAGAGACCAGCTGTGTATCTTTGCTAGAGGAAGTTATAATTAGGACAGATCCGATAGGAAACCTTTTTAGGCTGCTAAATGTTAATTGCTGCGCTGTTTCATAACTTGCTTTAGCTTGACTCTGCTACCAGGTGCGTCCTCACTGCTGCACCTGCCAACAGGATCTATGGCTAGAGGTGAGCGGCCATAGAAACTGCTGTAGAAGCTCAACGGTCAGAGGAAGGTTCAGCCAATAGCATTTGGATTTCACATCTAAACATGTCAGACAAGCAAAAGCCCAAAATACAAATAATTTGAACCACAGCATGTATGGAAAACCACAACTCAATAACTAATAAAGTCCCAAAACTGTTATTTATGCATGTGAACATTTTTTACAGAAATAGAAATCCATGTACCAAATTAATTGGAAATAATTTTACTAATTACAACTGACCTAAAACAGAGAGGTTTGGTCTGATTTAACTCCAGAAAGTGAGAAAAATGGCTTAAATGTCTCTTTATTTCAGTGTCTGTAAACATCTGGGTTCCACTGTAAATACTTGACATATATATTTGTAATTTTCTTTAAATTATCACATATGTCACTAGATATGCTGCTATTGACCATGTAATTGCTTAATTTTACATTTGGAAAATAAATTTGCTTAATGGACATTTAAAAAAAACACCCAAAGACAACTTGTTTCTTTATAAAAAGTTTTGTCACTATTATAAAGTTGTCTTTACGCTGTATGAAAATGAGCGTATTTTGCAAAATTACCATGGAAACACTTTTTGCATATCACACAAGTGTTGTAATCAACAACCGGCTGTTGCTGCTGGTGAAAAAGACAAAGAACAAGACGACAGGAAGTGGCTGGAGGATGATGTCATGGCATGTTTTTTAACAACCTATCGTGTGAGCAAAGTTATTTTTACACGTTTCTGATTTAATGGAAACGCAGCAATTGTGAAATTGTATTTTTATCAACATTAGTGGAATATTGACAAACTTTTGTGCATATATGTTATGGAAACACAGCTAGTATTAGCTAACAATGGCTGGAAGATAATTTAGAAGACTAAGATTTACCATATTTTTAAATGGAAAATAATAAATTTTTTTACTAACTACAGAGTGCCATGTGTGTGTGTGTGCGTGGGTGTGAGGGGATGTGTGTTTGGGGGGAATTATGAAAGCTGTCAGCTGTCCTGCCAGAGCGTACTGACATCACACCTGAGGCCGTGTTAAGAAGGAACAGGTGGTTTTATGATTTGATGTTCTGGTCTGTTATTTTTTGCAACTCATAGGACGTGACCATAAAAAGGAATGTGACTTTCATGTCGGACACTTCCCAGCCACTTTAGTCGGTACACATTGTGTTGGATTGGACTCAGTAATGGCAGCTACTCTGTAATAGAATGATGGTTATATAACTCTGCACACAATTCTCGCAAAGCATTGTAGGGAAGCAGCATTCAGTTTGTTTGCTCCACTAATCTGGAACAATCTTCCAGAAAACTGCAAAACTGCTGAACCACCAAGTTCCTCTAAATTAAGGCTAAAAACCCAAATATTTAGATTTCCCTTCGATTCAAAGTAACCTGAACATTAGTCATTGTGTTTGATATACAGTTGATTTTGATGATGGCCTTTGACAAAATGTATTATTTATTGCTTGTTTCATTGCTGTATTATGCTTTTAATTTATAAAACACGTTGAACTTCCTTGTTGCTGAAATGTGCTAAACAAAATAAACTTGACTTAACTTCAAAAAAAGCCGAAAAGATCTTCAAGATATCAGCAGCTAAAAGATATTAGAACATGAGTTAAACATTGCATAACGTCTGTTTTTAGTTCTGTTTATAAATGCTGATCAGATGCATGCAAGGCGACTTAGCGTTATAAAAGCCTTCAAAGCAAAATTTATTAAAGGATAATTTTATAAATGATAATTTGATCATTTAAATAAGTTAGGGTGAAATACAGTATGTACTGTAAGAGATGTTTTTAGTGATGTAAGGAAACTACCGACTCGACTGTGGCAGCAAACTGATTCTTTGCTGTGTTTTATAGAAACAGTTTGGAACCAACTCTGCTACAATCACTGATGTAGTTTGAAAACCTTTTACTGCCTGTGTCCTTTTAAATAAACACATAATGTGTAGAGATTTAAATTTCTGTTTTGACTTTTGACACTTCACTGCAAGCTTGCACATTTATTTGATTATCTTTTCCTTCTCCAAAAAGCAATAACTAAACATCAGGGTTGTTACTCGTTAGACAATCAAGCAGTTTCTTTTCTAGCTATTGCTTAGTGCGCAAACGTTGCTTTCATTTGAATGAATGTGGGGGCTGTATTTTCTTCGATGCCCTCAAAATGACCTTATGTTCCTGATGAATACGCGGACGAAAGACTCAGACTTGTAGCTTAAACTTAAACCATGCATATGTAACGATTGTGCTTTTTCTGATTTATTTATTTTTTTCGTTACTGAATAATTATAGATCCCACATGTGCCTGCCTGGCTCATTACAGGCTAACCTCTGCAGGGGATTTTGTAGCAGAAGTCACAAAGTTGAAGTCAAAACAGATTCTATAGCTTCCTCTACAGTTAATGTTTCACTTTAGATCAATGTTTTCTACTTAGTGTTTCATGGAAGCGCTGCTAGTGACACATCTGTAACAGAAAAACTCTTTGATTCTGGTTGTCAGCTGGGACCTGTGTGAACAGGTCCACAGGATGTGTGTCTTTTTAATTCGCTTTAATTACCAGATGCATGAAAAAATAATAGTACATGTGTTCACATGTCGCAGAGTGACAATCTCTGTGTCTATGGATGCATTTATATATATATATATATATATATATATATATATATATATATATATATATATATAGTTGCAGCCCTGGGCCTTATGGGCTGGGTCGCAGGTGTCTTGTCTGTCTTTGTGCTGCTTTGCGCTTTGTGTATATGTGTATATACAGTACATATACACATATACAGTATGTGTATATGTAAAGCAGCCATAATTCGAGGTTTTGCAGCATAATGGCAAGCATGTGTCTGTGAATGTGCACATATGTGTACTGATATTTATTCATCATCATTACCAGGTTGACAAAAGTGTGCCTGGTGTGAGTTTGTGTGTGACAGCATGCACGGCGGAAACACACCCATTCACTCAAATACAATAAGCCGTCATCCTTGACTAATTTCCTCTTCAGCGTTTGTCTGTCTGAGTGGAGTAGGCAAACATTTAGTTATTCCATAATGGTTCAGATTTACTCCACGTGCAGCTATGTGTGTGTGTGTGTGTATTTACCTTGCCTCCCTGCGCATGACAGCCTGCTGTCTCCTACTGTCTGCTCTATTTATTTCCTGTGTGGCTTATTTACCAGTCAGTCAGAAATCCACCATGCTCATGTTCACACTGACCCCACAGGAATGTGTGTGTGTTGGGGGATTGACCCCTGTCTTTGTACATGAGCTACAGGTCTTCAATTTCCTGCCCACCAGCCCAAGTACTATAAAGTGTTTGCATTTGTAAACATACAATCTGCATATTTTACTCTTCCTCCCGATAAGCTGCCTTGTTGTTTGGCTGTTTGTATGTGGATGTTACAGTAAAATTAGTGCTTTCGCTATTTATTACCAACAAAAGGTTGCCGGGTCAGTGAACACAAGTGATTCAGTGTTTTTCTCTTGCACTTAGAGATGGGCGTTTTTTAAGTAAAAACAAATACTCAAACAGGCACCACATGCTATTCTTCTTCTCCTTTTTGAGCGTTGCTAGAAATGTACTCCGTGGGTTGTAGTGCTTCAGAGGGGGAAAAAAGACAAGTCTGCTCCCTTTGTGTAAAAGTGAAACCATGTTGCTCATCTGCTGTTCTGTTGGCTGGGATGTAGAGCGCTTGCCTTAGGTTTTATTCCAAACCGATAGAGAGACAGTGGATCTGAATGAAACAGCCAAAGTTGGAGCCCCGGTTTTAGAGTGTTTTATCTTGCTTGGTCTCTTCCGTCCCAACTCAGCTTCTCTACATCATTTCAGGGATTCATCCAAAATCCAGCAGCAGGCTGTGTGGTGATGAGGGTCTTAAAGGCAGCGTAATGTCTGTAAAACCAGTAAGGAAGTGGGAATTTTCATTCATGCTTTTATGTTTATGTGTTGGAGCCTGAAAGTGGTTGAAGTGTTAGCATTGGCGTCCTCCTGTGTTTCTGCCTGTGCATGCTGTGGGTTTTCTCTGGGTTCTTCTCGCGGTTAAAAAAACAAGCATGTAAAATAAACCGGTGTCTCCAAATTGGTCTAGGACGGTGTGTGAGTGGGTGTGTGTCTCTCTGCCCTGTCCAGTATGTAGTCCAACTCTTGCCTGATGGAGATGGAGATACAATAGGCAAAGCGTTCGTCTCTTTCACCGCCTAAATAAACACTGCTCGTGTTGTTGGCCACTCTGTCGCCATCTATCCTTCCTACTGTGAAGCTGAAATTCTGCCAAACACATGATTTAAGACTTGTTGAGGCATCTTTGCCTCAGGTGTAACCTCGTTGTAACCTACCGCTGTAACCTCAACGAGAACACGACGTCTCCTAAGACTCAATGCCTCCTCTGTTAAAAGCTGTGTGACTTTAAAACCTAAATTTAGCACATACTCACAGATAATAGGTAGAACTGATAAACCAGCAGATTTTCTGGAGAATTATCTCATCATCACTCTTTTGTGTATCTGTCTTGTGTTTGTGTTTGCTTCATGTGGGCAGGAAACAATGTGACAGCACTATTAGGGCTACGAGGTCTCTGTCTGACAAGGTAACCTGATGTTCAAAAAAGAAATTCTAGAAGAACATAAAAATGATTGAAAATAGAAATAACACAATTTTTTAAACTAAACCCAAACCATGTTTTGAACCTTCTAACAATCATCATCATCATCATCGTCATTATCATCATCATCATCGTCATTATCGTCTTCTACTTTGTGTTTCACCAGAAAAAAGAAAATGGTGGGGGAAAAAAAACTAGAGAATATAAAGTATCTCCCTCAAGCACCCTTCTGTTATATTGTAAAAAGGCAATTTTTCACCTTCTCTGCATGCCTCCACATCCTTAATAGTTTGCACGGGTGATTGAACAAATCGAGAGACGTTTGGGGAAATGATTTACAGGCATTTCTTAACATTTTCAGCACAAGCTGCTGACTTTTCTGTGTTGCAAGGACACATCTTTTTTGTTGTTGTTGCGTGCTCATTTAACCAGACTTGATTTGTTTAGCTGAACAGCCAGCCGGCCAGACTGCCTATCTGCTCTGATTCAGTTGCTGATATGATGGCTGGGGTTACTGAGTTTAAGTTGTTATTTTGGCTCAGCCTGTCGGCACCGCCTGCCTGCTGAGATCCATGGCTAGGTTGCGTGTGGGCGTGTGTGTGTGTGTGTGCGTGGGTGAGCGTGGCTGTGTCTTTGTATGTTGGCAGGTGTGTCATATGTATTTGTGCACACATGCGGGGTGCGTGCGCGTGTGTGTGTGTGACTGCACGTTATTCATGTGTGTGGGCATCTGCGTGGGTAGAGTGTTAAAGCTGACAGTAAGCAGGCAACCTGAAGACATATTTATGAGTTCTCTCTCTGTCGACACTAACCAGCGAATATTAACCTGATGCACTCCCAGTACCTTGAGCTGCACAACACATCAGAGGCCACATTTCACGTTTTCTTTCTTCTCATCTGAGGTAATCCAGTTAAAGCACTGGGGCATGGAAGAAAGAGGAAGGAAGGAAGGAAGGAAGGTACTACACAGACAAGTCAGCCTGATTTTGAGGGACTCAAAATGTGTATTTTTATTTTTGTTTACTTCCATCAGATGTGTATCAGACAAAGCTACCTCTTTTGAGGTAGGTGTTTTAATAATTTGTGAGCTTATTAGAGAAATAAATTAATGTTTGAAAATAAATGCGGGAAAATATTCTGTGGTCTGATTTATTGAGAAAGACACTTTTTGGAATGTCTGTTCAGTTACACCTTGTGTAAAATTATCATAGCATTTCAGAAGAAGAACATTGTACCAGCAAACAAATACACTTTGACTCTGGGCAGCCTGAAAAACTCCAACTCAGACTGGATTTTAGCACAATTCTTGTGTTTTAGAGGTTGCCACCCCCCTTTTACATTAGTGGCCGATCAACACCTCACTTTCCTGCTAATTTAAACCGTGCAGGATACATTGGATCACCAAATAAGATAGACTCCCACAGATTTCTTAGTTATGCTAAAATATTTGATGTGCACCATCTTAGAAGGCAAGCGCAGCGAAAGCATAGATGAACCATGGCTTGGAGACCAACGAAAATAACGTATATGAGTATATGGACACTCTTGACCAATGTGCAACAGAAATATATATCAACAAAATCACAGCTGACGGGATCGACCCATATGAGACAGACAATGGAAACATGTCAGACGATGTAGACGCCGTAGCTGTGTCCAGCCACCTTATAGCCCCCTTTGCTGCTCTGTGTGTGTTTCCACCTGTCAAAGTTGCTATGCGACACAAGTTATACTGAGGTGGGGGCAAAATGCTAGACCTGTCCGAATTCACATCTTTTCTTGTCCGGTCGATGTATATCCATGGGTTTTGAAGGATCCGTCCTACGTAGACCGGCCCCTTCGAAGGATGCAGCCCCTGAATTCGGACACAGCCACTGTTTATAAGTTAGATAGGAACGAGGCGAGAGCTAATTCTAAGCTTGTGGCTCGGTTATTGTTCTCATAGTAACTCCATATCAACTGCCTACCAAGATGGCTGTCAGCTACAAAATTCCTGGAAGTGTGACGTCACATGAGGACTATGTATTATTTGATGACTTTCAGAACATTGAAATTTCATTCCCAGATTGTCCATCGATCCTTAAATATCAAATGAAAGCTAAAATTAGACAATGACGCCATGGCAACAGTAATGCAGCTAATCCTGACTCGGCAGAATCCTGTCATTTCCACACCCCTGCTGCACCACATGCGCACCTCAACAGAACAGAAGTGCGTCACACAGTTCACGTTTTACAAGACGTGTCAGCATCTTTGAAGTTTGGTAACTTCACTCAGAGACCATGGGGACAGGTGAGCTGATTTCTCTTCTAAGTGGAAAGTGACAAAAAAAAAAAAAAAAGAGAGGTAAAAACAGTGCTGCTCTTATCCCACAGGCCTTTTTCTGATGTCTAGTTGAATTCACATGAGGTGTGTGTGTTTGCAGCCTGGCCAATAGGAGGCTTCATGGCAAAGAAGTAGTAGATGTAAGGTTGAAAATGCAGAACAGTTTGTGGTCATATAGCATGACTTGATCTCCCCGAGGCACACACAAGCACATTCACCGGCTGCCCAGAACACACACACACACACGCCCACCCACGCACACACACACACACCTACACACCCCCGCACACGCCCACACACACACACACACACACGCACACACACGCACACCCACACACACACCCACACACACACACACACAGAGCGGAGCAGTGGGGATGCACAGTCTGGACTGCAGAAAGGAGACACAGCCTGAAGGTCTCTCTCTATTCCTCTCCCTGATCCCGTCGCTGTTAGTCTCTCCCTATCTCTCCTTCACTACGGTGCTTCGTTCAGCTGAGTCAGCACATCTCAGGCATGCCTAATTATCCCGGCCGAGCCAGAGAGAGGAGAGGCGAGAGGAAGGTGAAGAGGGACACGGGGAGCAGAGTTACTGAAGAATGAGGGAGTGGGAGGGGGGAACATGATAAGGAGAGTGAAGGAGAGAAAGACTTCAAAACAGGGGAGTGTTTGGGATAAAGAGATAGAAAGAGTTATTGAAAAAGGAAAAAGAAGGTGAAAAAAAGATAGCCGATGCAGCCAGGCTGGAGCGATGTCCTGATCCTTCACGGCTCAAAGATGACATCATTATGTTATAGACTTCATAAAAAGGATGCAGGCTGGAGGGCAGCAAACAGGACGAAGATAAAAAGTGAAAGACAAGGAGTGATCGAGGCAAGAGGGAATGTTTAACAGTCTGACACCAACAAGTCACAGTTACCATGGAGAAAGCAGAGCGCAGCACTCGACAAATCAGCAGCGATATTTGATGTTCTGTCCGTGCTTTACACACAGAGACTCGGGATCAAATGTTAACGTCATGAAGCTTCAAAACTATTTCATGGATCACAGATCCGTTTAATAAGATGTTGCGTAGATAGTAAAGACGGTGACTCATTTATTAGAAAACTAGAACCACTGAGCGAGAACAAAGTTTGAGGAAAATAAGGTACTTGGTTTTTATTGACCATTAGAATCTCCAGGAAATGAACAAATGTTGTGTTTTCTGGTGACTATGACAACTACACCATTTCTCCCCTGTTGCCATTCCACTTTAGTCCAGTCTGTCTGGGTTTTTATCTGCTGTAGTGCATACAGGGAGGCTGGTATTATCAGCAAATGTGTAGCTTCTATTGTGGCTCAGATGTCTTGATAGTTGATGTTTTGATACTCTACAGTTATTAAGTAGTTTTCCACAATATTCTACATCGAGGGCCTTGGCTGCACTATATCTGGTTTAGCAGTAGCATGTGTAACTGAATGTTGAAAATGTTCCTGACTTGAATAAAATAATGTCCATAAAACTTTGTGTTTCTTATTTAGATTCACTAACATATTTTTATTTGATAAAAGAATGAACATTTTAAAGTTGTAAAAAAAAAAAATTCAAAGAGTAAAAATAAACATTTCAGAGTTGACTTAAAAATGAAATTCTGCCTGAGAAATCAAGCTTAATGGAAAAAAAATCCCAGACTTTTCATATGCAGAAGAAATTCTGCTTCAACTTTTCAACTTCTTTGCGCACAGCCAACATTACGAAGACGCAGCTATTTTGACGTCTTTGTGGAATGTCGGTGACATTATAGGCTTTTTTTTTGTCAACGCTGAAGCAATTTTTGTTCCATTTTAACCAACATATTCCTTCTGGACCAGGCTGGTGTTCTGACTGATGGACTCACTTTGTACCTCGCAGAGCCACATACCAAAAGATTGCAGTTTAATTGAGCGCATTACGAATTCATATGATAAAAAAAGATTGGATAAGCCTCAGTTAGAGGAGGATGATGTCAAATGTTCTTGCCCCATCCCCGCTAAAATGGCTCGGTATGTCTTGCTGTAGCAACATTAATGTCAGCACTTCATTGGAATGATAAAATGACTCTATATAATCAGTTTTCGCCACATAGAAAAATCAATAATGGGAGTGAAACACTCTACCATTAAAACAGCGGAATATAGAGAAGAGGTCCATATTTCTTTAAACGACTTGTCTTTCTGCCTTCACATGTCCAGCGCCATAAGTGAATTGAAATCCACCATTTTGTTGCAGAAATTGACAACTTAGTGGCTTAAATGTAAAAAAACCCAACTTCTACATTCCACTGACTTTTCTGAAATAAGAACCCAAGACTCTGAAGCAAAAGTCAAAGGTCACCTTTGGCATTTCTTACAAGTAAATAGAACCTGTTAAAAAGGAAAATCCAGCCCCAAGTCTGTCACTGACAAAGACCAACCACTAAACTTTCCTTCACGGACTTAATCACACACACACACACCCACAACATACACACACACTAGTCAAAGTGCAATTCATGGCACACGTTTCCCGTCAGAGTCAGTATGAACAGGTTTCTTCCCCACTGCGGAATTTGATTTCTCCTGTTACTTTCAGAGCAGGAGCTGACAGTAACAGGAAATGGCATTATAACAGAGGCTACCCTCTGTGCATCTCTCAGCAATAATTTCTTCAAACAGAAAGAATTCCCTGTGAGACCTTGGATGGGATGTGTTGAGTTTTGCTGAGACTCAGACAGATGAAAGTCTGCGTTACACGTCCTGTCTGCTGCAGTGTAATAAAGAGGCTCGATCCGTTTAGATCTCGCTTTACTCTACCTTCTGTGCAGTGATGTCTAACAATCCTCTTCCTCTTCCCGTTCTCCTATCGCTCTTTCAGAAAGCCCTCATCGTCACCCCTAATTTCATTATCGTCATTCTCTTTTATCGCATTCTTTCCATGATATTCCCCGTCTCTTTCTGACTTTCTGTCGGTGTGTCTTGTTGCCTCCTTTGTCTCTGTTTCCTGGAGCACTAATGTTTTTGTACCTGCCTGTCAATCAGTTGAAAGACAGACTTACTTCACAAATGATGACGGGCATGCGGAGAGAATAAAAAAAAGTATGAGATAAATTAGAGAAGTTATCAAGTTTCTAAGGGATCATTCAACGATATATTGATCTGTTCATACCTGCCATTCACCTGCATTCTGACACAAGAGGCCAGCAACGAACAGGAATCTTTATACTCTGCGTTCAAGTTGTACCTGAACAAACAGGTCTTTGTTATGTCCCTTACATGGAAATAAACAAACAGCTAGCGGAATATTGACAAAGTTTTGCGCATATTTGTAATGAAAACGCAGCTAGTGACAGCCAGAAAGGCTACATATGGAGGAAAGGGCGGAGATCTGCGCTGGATACAGGTGAGCTAATCAAGAGGATTTTATTGTTACTTACTGAACAATAAAATGTTAAGTAAGTAAACATAAATGAATACACATACAAGTCAGAGACAAAGTTGAAAATACTTAGTCGTCTTCATCCCAAAGCCCACATAAAGGTATTGTTATCTGAGAGTTATTGTTGGTTAGTGAGGAAACACTTCAGAATTTGGTTGATGCTGAGATGTTAAGCAGAGCCATTTCTCAGTTAAAACAGAAAATGTGCCTTTTAGGCCTTAAAAGTTATTCATCTCTTTTCAGAATGATGTGCTTGATATTGAAATCTATTGTTTTCGGTCTTCAGAATGGTGTCTTTGTCACTACTTTTAGGGATGCATTGTTGAGCTCCAGCTGAAGAGAAGCAGCCTTGGTGCATTCATGTTTAATTATTTTAGACAAATTTCTAACTTGCCTTTTGAAGTAAAGTTTTAGAGAAACTGGTTCGTCATCAAATAAATATTGATACAAAACGCTAGAATGACACAGCCTGGAAAAAACCAACCTCTTGTTTTACGCTTTGCTTCGTAGAGGGTCTGGACCTTTGGCTATTGAGAAAAGATTGTATGTCGGAGGCGTGGACTCTGTTAAAGTCTGAAATGATTGGATCTGATGTTACCAGTTGTTTATGTTTGGCCATGATGTATGTGATACACCAGCATTGTGAAGCTTAGCGGAAATTGTGTGCGCTGTAAACAACCCTGTGGGAAGTAGGGCTACGACATCTTTCAAGCAATAAGATGTCTTAAACATTCCTCTGCTCCGATTTTCGCTGCTCCATATTTGGAAGCGTGGCCAACAAGGACTGAAAGGCTTTGTTCATGTCCTCTGCTTCAACCCTACAATAGGAGGACTGCAATTCTAAAACAGCACAGAAAATCAACGTCATCGTTCACAACTCCTCCTCCTGTTTTCTGATTGGCCGGATGAAATGTAATAGGAGAAATCAAGCTCAATATGAGAAATCCGAGATGGAGCACTGGAGGGAGATGAGAATCAAGAAGAAAGCAATGACCAGGCTATAAAGCACCGCTTCCATCTGCCATATCTGATTGATTTATCCTTCTATATTAAATGTTAATCAGCCTATTATTATTATTATAATAATTTGTTTTGTGTCCCTCTAGCCTCAGTGTCCTTAGTGAATTTATGCTCTTATGTTTCGATTTATTGATACCTTGATTGATAGATTGACTGGCTGGCTGATTGGTTAGCTGGTTAGAAAAAAAGTTTGTTTTTTTACATGCCTGTATGATTGCCTTGGCTTTGAGTTGTGTTAAGTCATGATAGCATTGGTGGAAGCTTTTAAACTTTTTCCTCATCATTTTGTTATGCTGGATGCGTATTGTTCCATTACAAATAGTGCATCTGCAACAAGATGAAGAGTGTAAAATGTATAAAGTGGTACTGCATCAGGACAGATTGAGTTATTGTATGGGAATCGTCCATGCAGGAAGTGTGCCATGCCATGTTCTTTATACTTAATGATTGACTAATCTAATCTAATAATCAAGGGCTATATTTCAATGTCCTGGACACAGTCTTGGCTGTCAAACAATTATTAGCCGAATTAGTGAGAAAGAATAGTTAAGTGCAGTGTTATGGAACATGAATAGTTCCACAAATAGCTGAACATATGAGCGCTGAACCTCAGAGGGGATCTGCTGTGTTCCAGATGCTGGTTAATACTCCCATATTTGTATAAGACTTGATTTAAAATGTGGTAGCACTGGGTGGTTAGTGCAGTAGGTTAGCTTAGTTCAGTAGTTTAGTTATATTGTCCGGTATACATCATGCTACAGAATTTGTTGACAAATTTAAACATTCAGGCAGCCTTGCTTAACAGGAGTTTCACATTGCATGTCTGACAGTACCAGATGTACAAAAAGGAGAAAAAAAGAGTTAATTACTTAAAATAACATTCAATTTGCTGAAGTCTTAACAGACATTTAACATTGTGAAGAGGAAGAGAACCTCTAATCCAAAATATGTCATATATAAATATATAATTTGTTGCAATAACGTGCTTCACAAATACAATCTCTCCATTGAAATAGACATTTTTAGACTACCTGTCAGTCTGATTTCTGTCTTTGCTCTGTTCCACTGATTTTGCCCTAATTAAATGAATATTCTTGATTGTGATCAATTAGTTTTACTTTGATTGGCTTATCTTCTGATCACTGCTTCACCTATATCATAGCTTAGTGTCGCTGCAGCTTCTAAAGTCCTTCCATCTGTTCTCTGTTTCACTTTTCTCATTCTTTGATTCTTCGGCCCTTTGATGCATCTCTTGACTGTGAGCATGATCTCTTTCAGATGCTTTACTTTGTATATGGAGGCTTTTAGAAAGGAAGGTTTCTGCTTCTCTTTGATGACCTCCCAGCGCTCGTTGTCAGCCAGGGTTTTTGAATGGACAAGCAGAACAAAATATGTGCTACAGCAACATTGCTACCACACCTCTGTTAGAAACGTAAACCAGGCTTAGGAAAATTTTAACCTCAAGAAAAAGAAAATCCTGTTATAATACTTTTTGCTTTGACTTGTGGCTTCTTATCTGTGCCTGTAAGTTAGTGTACATTCACACCAGCCCTGTTTAGTCCAGCTCTAGTTTATTTGCCTAAAAAGTCAGATTTTGGGGGGAGAAGAGTGAATGCGTCAACAAACTCTGATGCTGACCAAAAAAGCAGATTCATAGTCCACCTCCAAACCTCCATCTGGGGAACTCTGGTGTGGTTCTAATGCATGTGTGAATGCCAACCTGACTGAAGAACGCCATTTCACATTTTGTGAAAAAGGAAGTTGCGCTCAGTGTTTTCTTTAGAGGTTTTCATGTCATTAACTTCAGTGTTTCTTGGTGCAGCGCCACCACAGGTGAGGAGGTGAACAGGTTTTTTAAAGGGTTTGGTTTGTTTGACAGTGCCATGTGAAGGTGAACCACACCAGCTGAAAATGGAACAAATGTTGCAAATTTGGTCCCAAATTGGATCGAGTCTACTGGACTGTCAGGCATGAAAACACCATTAGTCTCAAGAAGCAAAACATTATAGTGACTTACTGGGTTTTAGATGAGTGAAAGAGAAATAATACATAGAGAAGTGACTTTTTGAAAGGTAGCCGTAGCACTTTCTGTCAAGTCAAGCACTACGGTTGACTTGACAACTGTAGACAATATAAAATCAAGGTTTTATATTGTCCTAAAGAACCTGCGCAGCACAGAGATTTATTTTCTAATTACAAAGATATTTCTAACAGTATTCTTCCGCTGCTGTGGCCTTTCATTTAATGTGTCATATATCATATTTATGATCTTTTTAAATGACAATACAGTGAACCCTCGCTATAACATGGTTCATCTTTCACGGCCTCGCTGCTTTGCGGATTTTTTTGTGCAGTTTTTTTTTTCACAGTGCATTGTGTTCTGCGTCCTGATTGGCTTAACAGTCTCCGCGCTTCTTCTCTACCTGTGTGCCAATAACGTTACGCTCTTTAAATATACGTAACACAGCAAATTTTGGTAAATGTTTTTGCCCAGTAGAAAAAAGAGCGACAGCAACGATAACTATGTTCTTCTCTCGGAAAAACTCACCTGCACCACAGGCTTCAGGAGAAAAAGCCACTAGAGAGCGGAGTCAGGCCGCAGCGTCACAGTCAGACAAACAGTGAAATACACAAGTCACAATTTGTCCTACTGTACTTCGTATTGATGATTAAAATAATTATTTTACTGTAGTTATTTGTAAGAAAGCGTTATAGTTGTTTGAAAAAATGCTTGGGCCTGAAAACAGGTTTTGTTCTTTGGTTCAATGTAGAGCAGCGGTCCCCAACCTTTTTAGTCACGTGGACCGGTCAGCCCTTCGGGGGGGGGGGGCTCTTGCTCACTTCTCAAAGCTTTATGTGAAACTAAGTGCTTTGTAGAGCTTTCTTGAACCTAACCCTCTGTCTTGTATTGATCACATTAATTAACCTGCGTGCGTATGAGGGGGAGGATAGGTTAGCAGATTCTTCACATTTTCAAGCGTTTCCAGGCTTTTTGCTTCTAATTTCTATAACAACCTATCAGCAGCGTTGTGTGACTGTGAGGGCAGGATGAGCGGCAGAGGAAACGAGCGACAGCAGAGTAAAAGCAGTGCTGCACAGGACGGAGATGGGGTAAAAGACAAGCTTGAACAAAGTAATCAATCTGAAGCTTCTAGCAGAGAGAGGTGATGAGACCGAAAGAGGAGGTCAGACAGATGATCAAAGTAATAGGTGAGACCAAATCAAAGACTGGAGGAGCAGACAGCCTGAGCAAGTAACTCAGCCTTTACTAATTGCTCTTTCAAAGAAAGGAAAAAGAGCTTTCCAAAGAACAGTCATGCTGGCCTGTTCGTTGAATTGTATTTCTGTTCCTGCCCCTCCTCCTTGCGCCGCCGTCTAGACAGGAGCAGAACAAGCTGTTCTTGTTATGGGTGGAAGAAGAGAAAATGTGCACTGTCATGGGGTCGCTCCCTGCCAGGCAGGCAAAGCGGAAGTGCTGGCATCAGGAGCAGGGCCAGCAAAGCTCTTTCTCCAGTGCTGTGATGTTCATGCTGTGCGTGTGTGTGTGTGTGGGTGCGCCGGGGTGTGTGTGTGGGGGTGCGCGGGCATGTGTGTGTGTGAGTGCATGCTGGCACCTACTTTCCTTCTCAGCCGCTCCTGATTTTTCCTTAAAGAGGCAGTATTATGTAAAATTCTTGACTTTTTTGAGCTTTACATCATGCTATAATGTTATTCCCTCATCAGATACATAACTGGAGGCTTGACTTGATTCTGTCATGCATTTTTGAGAAATCCTTTAATGTTCCACGGCAACAATTCAGCTGTGCACATCACCTTGGTGGACCTAGCTCCGCCTACAAGGACGTAGCTCCTCCTCTGAGCTGCAGTTTTCAAGCTTCAGCCTCATAGATCAGCCCTCCTCCTTCACTCCCCCATTCAGGTCCTTCAGACTAGCCAGCACCAATTAGCAAACACCTGGTGGAATTGCTGAGCTCATCATAAGAGTTACTTCTCAGTGAAATGCTGGTAAAAATGCTGCTTAAAGGGTTAATAGAGGAGGAATGTTGTGATGACATTCTGAAGGCGGAGCTTCAGAAATAGCAGGACTTTTTAAAAAGACAGGGCGTTAAAATACAAAGTCAAATAATTTTTAAGGCATGTTTGATATATATAGCATTTTTATAACAAATGAAGATAACATAATTACTTGATTGTGCTATAAAATGGCAATATGTGCTTGGAAAACACATAATACTGCACCTTTAAAGGTGGCATATTTTGCTGTCACCTGGCTAAGAAACATTGTCCCCAAAATAACAATGAATGAAGACCCAGCATACAGTGCTGTGAAGAACCAACCAGCCAAAAAAACAAAAACACAACAAAACTCATTTTCTCCTTAATAAATCTGGAATTAATTGTGATGAACCACATTTTTTTATGCTGGCTTCTGTTTCCAGGAGTCAAAGTATTCAAAGGATTTTTTGTCATTCCAGTGTGCTGTTCTATGAGAACCAAACATTTGGTAAGTGATGGCTGAGTATCGGCTAATGACTAGAAAAAAAAAAAAAATAGAAAGATAAAAAGAATACGTTTAGGGTGAGAGCTACACAAGTAAATATTCGAATTGGTCATTTTCAATTCTAAGTAAAAATCACAAGGTATATTGGAATATGGAACATAATGTACAAATATGGCTGGGACTTTAACGCGTTACTTTCGATTAATGCGTTAATTTAACGCTTTAAATTAATAGATTTAAAGCGTTAAGGTTTTTTTTTCTTTAGCAGAATTAATGCTGACTTCACTGTAGGGTTCAGCTGGCTGAAAGATGGTACCAATTTCTCTCTTTGCTCTTTCTGCCTCAAAACCATAACAAAACAAAGAGCAGAAGTGTCCTTTATTTTCTCTCACTGGGAAAATTCAGCTGTTTTAGGTGAAACTCAGGATTCCATGGTCCGTTTCCAGAAAACAGAGATAAATGTCTGACAGCAGCGGAGGGCAGAAGCAAGGTCACAACCAGGAGCTCAAACATTGGCTAGTCGTGCTGGACAAATACACACAGGACTGCATTGTGACAAAAAAAGGTTCTTTTCCAAATTATTTTGTCCTAAAAGCTCTATTTTTTTTTATCATGATTGATTTGGCAAAGCAATAAAAAGGAAAAGAATATCCAATATTTTCAGAAACACTGTAGTAAATGTGAACTTCACAGAGCTTATCCGTTTCTGTCCAGTTCTCAGTCATTTCCTTGCTCTGCTGCTGTGTGTTTTTTTTCCCTGCTGCTGATGGTTGGATGGTTTTCTATCCTCTGCAACGTCAATTTGGGGGAAAAAAAAATCAAACTCTAAAAGAGAGAGAAAAAACAGCACTTGTAGTTAGAAAACATATCCATGGAGATGACACGCAGGTGAACACGCCTCCACCGCTCTGTTATTACTTGCTCAAGTTTGTGCAGTTTTAATTACAGTAATGATTTTGCTGGCACTGTTAATTTGGAGGCTATTTTAAATGAGAAATGTGATGTAGGTTATATAGGCGGCATCCAACAGCATCTAAAAGGCCACTTTTTGTGCTATGGTAGAATTAGTAATTCACACACACACACACACCCACACGTACCCCAACACGCCCCCACACACAAACATACGTGCATGCACATCCCCCCCAAACCTCTCAACAACCTGTTTATGGAATTAAATTAGGGAGCAAAGTCTGAAAAATAGATTTGTCTCTACATTAAAAATATCCCTTGAAATGAATATCAGTGTTCTCAAAGCATGTAAAGTTGGTTTTTTTTTCATCCATTTAGATTAAATTATTGGACATTTCTGTGTAACAGGAATTGCATTAGCAGTGACAGTAATAATGGTCTCAGCAAGAGAAGTTTATGCAACATTTTTACAAAGTTGTGCTTATCTTCTTATTATAGCCTAAACAGAGGATAGAATGAACGAAGGCGCAGAAGTTCATTAGACTGTAACAAGCCCAGCGCTCTGCACATTAAATCCCCATGTGGCCCCGCCCCGCTGCTCTGCTTTCAGTCACACAGCCCAGATGATTTGCACTTGACTCACCCTGCGGCAACAAGAAGCGGCAAGATGGAGCCGGAAGACGTTAAACTTAAAGCTAAAAATGGGAGACGTTACACTGCTTGCTCACATTATGGTCTAAAAACAAAAGCTGTAAAATGTTAATTAAAAATATGTTGGGTTTACTTTGGGCTCAGGCCTCTAGTTAAAGTTAATTAGTGGGGTTGGATCGGACTTGGACACAATGTCTACGGGTCAAACTGGAATGCTTTGGCCCGATTCAAACTATGTTTGTGAGTTTTTGCAAATGACAGGTCAAGTTATAGTAAGGCAGCCACTTTTATATGTCGTACTAATTTGGATATGTATCTGGTAGTTTTCAGACCGTCTGCAGTCTGAACAGACATATTGCATTGAATCTGACTTTATTTATGATTTATGTTGTTGACGTGAGACATTATAATTCTGCACCAACAGACACAGTAAATCCAGATGTTAACAATGGCTGAAAATTAGAACTATGAAAGAAGTCTGTGTCAATCCCACCACTCTTAGCTCTGACTACACATCCAAACAGACAAGCAGCAGTCAGTGCTCCACAACACTGCCATTGCTATTAGTTATGTTTTATTTATTTTATTAGCTCCCTTGGTGGTGGTATGATCTTGTGACCATACCGTCGACTCCCATTCCTGAATAACCTTAATGATGATCCACAGACAATGGCATCCATTCTTAAACCGTTCTCACAGAAATCTGATTGTGGTCGCATTTAATTGGTAAGAACGGGAAAAAAAAAAAAGGATTCCAGCAAAAAAACTAGAGCTGAGCATCAAGACCTGCTGTGTGACCGTCAGACTACTAGATCTAAAGAAAGCTTCTGATATCAGCCGCAAAAGAAACTTTGGACGTTTGGAGAGAGAGGGAAATATGTGAGACTGGGCCGGAGCATGAGGCCAGGGAGACAGGTGGGGTAGAGTAAAGAATATTTGGGTCAGTATTGGAATCGTGATATTTTTAAAGTGATTATTTGCTAAATTTGGGAAAACAATGTTTGTATTAGACTTGGAGAATATTGAATGGTGTCAAACATCCCAAGCAACATGCAAGACCTGATGGAGACATGTGGATGGGATGTTTTGTTACACAAATGAAGCTCCAAAAGTGAAAAGAAAGAACAAAAGACTTGAGTTGGAGGCAACAGAGCTAAAGATGTTAAGGTTGTGGTTGCAAGGCAACATATCAGAGTAACAACCAGGATAATCTGACTGTCTGTTTGACTCTATCTTTCAGGTTGGAGTTTTTTGCTTCCCTTTGCTGACCCTCTAACTCGGTGCGGCGCCTCAGCATGGGTTCTGCTATCCCAAAATGTCGGCTCAACACCCCCCCCCCTCCCCACACACACACACACACACACACACACACACCCACACACACAACACTTATGGCCACAGTAACACGGCCTTGCTTTCCAGTGCGTCTAACACTTTGTTATTGCAGTTATCCCTCACCGTGATGAAAGTTCTGCTCGGTTGTTCATTCCCTCCAGAATATGTTTTTCATTCTCACATTCATATGTTTGAGAGTTTTTTTTTTCTTCCCCCTCAGCAGATAGTGCTAATCAGGCATATTAATATTTAGAAGGAAAGCGTTTTGGTAATAACCATGACAAGAGCACATTATGGTTTGAGGCTGCTAAACATCAAAGGCTCATTTGAAGAAAAAAAAAAAAGAAGCTGTTTATTCAATTGTTGTTTTTCATGGGAGGCCCTTTTTTCCATGTCTGTTGTCTGACCTTGTTTTCATATGAACTCAAACCATTAACTCTGCTTTGTGTTTGGTTTTACACATAACCTTGCACATTCTGAACACTTAGACGAGAAACTTCACACAGCAGCCCAGCTTCTCACTGTTGTAGACCAATTAGTTTATCAGTAGTAGCGCACTCTTTCCACTACAATAGCAAGGACACTCTGTGTTTTTATCAAAAATACATCTTTTTTTGTTGTTGTTGTACAATTTCCATTACTTGATTCTAATTTTTGTTTTAATGTAACAATGTCCTACAACAGGCAGCTGGAATGTTTCATCGCTCTTCAAAGGCGGCGTGACCGCCGAACATTTCGCTTAATTACAATGAAAAGCAGCTCGCTGCTGTTGAAGCTCACTCTATTGATGTGACTAATTGCTTTTAATATCAACGCTAAGAAAAGTTTCCTCTCTTCCTCCCTTCCCCGCCCTGCTTTGCTTTGCTTTGTGCAGAGTGCAAGTTCCACTGCACCAACGGGAATTGCTTGCGTCTGGGCTCGCTGATCTGCAACCAGCTGAATAACTGTGGGGACAACAGCGACGAGGAGAACTGTCCCGTGGTGACCCAGCACCCTCCACCTGGAATCTTCAACTGTAAGTGCTGCGGGATGTTGCTCCACCTCAGCTCCTTTATCTGAGGATAGAGGAGCTATCTTTCCTTTTTTTTTTTTTTTTTTGCTGTTTGTCTCTTTTACCTCATCTATCTGCTGTTTTACTGTTGTCTCATCTGTCGGTTGCTCTTGTCAGCAAAGACACGGTTTCTTTGTTTTCTACGTAACTGACGCGTAAAGTTTAAAAAATAGAAATGTCAAACCGAGAGTTGAAAAGTCGACTCTTTGTTTTCAAATTCTCCACTGTATATTTAAGAAAACAATGTAATGAATCACCAAAAATAGCACTGGTCCAGTTAAAGCCCTCACTAACCTTCACCAGGCGACGCTCACATATCTAGCATTTTTTACAGTGTAATAAATCCGTTAGCATTAAATAAAGAGAGTCGTATTCAAGCTGGATGATCATTCATTTCAGAAAAGATTTTTGCCAACATTAAAATAATTATACGCCCATAATTCTGTTTACTTTTTTTTTTTCTCAGAACAAATGTATTTTATACGGCTGGTGAATGCTTTAGCGTTTTTATTTATAGATTATTTAAAAGTTTATGGGTGGAGCAGAAAATGTCCTCCAATCCTGGAATGACGCCACATAAAAACAACCGAACTTCTAACAATAATGTGAAATAAGAATCCAACAAATAAACCAAGTAACACACAACAGAAAAATAAAAGAATTTACCAAAAGCAAAAACCTGTACATAAAGCTGTACTGTAGAAAATGAATTCCTTTCGTATGTTTTCTGTTTTTGTTAGACTTTAGTATTTAAATTATGAAATATTTACTTCACAAAGATAACCTGAATAATTACAAAATGCAGAAGAAGAGAAAACAACTTCTGCATATCCCCTATTCCCATATTAAGTGGCCGCAGCTCTCTTCCTGTTCATGCAGAGAAGACACTGACACACTCTAGGTTGTCCACATTCTAGGAAGTTTTTGCTGCTCATCAATAATCTCTATATTAACACACACTAATGCTGGAGAGCAGAAATGGAAACCTGTCATGGCTGCTGGGCTGCCTCCAGCACAATGGCTGGTTTATTTATTGTTCAGAAGCAATAAATAAACCAAACATTATGTAAAAATTATTTTTACACAATTCTTTTTACAAAATTATGTAAAAAAAACTAATTTTGACATAATTCTGGGATAGCTGTTGTAGCTTCACTTCTTCTAGACAGGGATTTCTATCCAGCTCAAGCAGTTGGTTTGATAACATCTTTTACTGGCAGACTTTTCTACACGGATTAAAAATATCTCATCCTTGATAGATTCTCTCCTCCAGCTGGCATCACGGCTGAAAACAACCCGGAACATTTTTTTCCATGCATGTTTTTCTGGTTTTTGCTTCAGCAACTGCCTCTGTAATTTGCACTGAGATGCACAAAGCAAATAGATCTGTGTGATTCATTTTTTTTCTATTCTTCTTTTTTTAAACCACAGTCTGTATCTGTCCTTGGATGGGACGTGTTTGTGTTTAACGCTGCAGATCCAGCATCACAGGGATCACAGGGATCAGAGGGTCTGTAGTTACGATACTGTTACATGTTTGTTACTGGAAATCAGAATAAATACAGTTTTTCTAACTTTTGCTACATTATACATAAGGTAAAAAAAATAAAATAAAAAATATGTCTGTTCGCCCTATGCTGTATATAGAAACATTTATTTAATTGAAAAAGATGAGTGAAGGTAAACTGGCTTTGGTCAAGGTCTTAGTAACACTCAATTAAAGTCAAGTGAGTTTTTTATGTATAGTGATTTACAGTTTTGACTTTAATCAAACAAATAAAGTGGATTTCATCTATTTTTACACAGTTATACCTAAGCACTCAATTTAAATACGTTGAGGGCCTTTTGATGTGAAAATGTTTTAAAAAGGAACTTAGTTCATTTGAAGTAATGTGAAAGGGCATGAGACGGTGAGGAAGACCTTTTTTTACTTGAGTTTTCAGATGTTTAAGGTGGGAAGGCCAATTCCAAAGCTTCAATTATGCACTCAGTTCATCAAGAATAAGCCTGATTTCTCTATTTATTTATCATTTACATTTACATTAAGTTGTAAATGTAAATGATATTGTTGTATGTTCACTGGTGGCATGACCCCCGTTTCTGTCTGTGGGCGCAGCCTTGCATACGGCTGTGCTTGATTTACAGAAAAAAGCAAGCAAATTATCAGCGGTCTGTATATTTCCTGTTAAAGTTTGACTAAAGAAACGAAGAAAAAGCAGGCGGCAGGAACTTTTTCAATCAAGTAATTTTCTTTTTATAAGTAAAAAATGTGCCTTCAGAAAACTTTGGGGATTATTTACATATACAAAAAAAAAGGCTTTGGGTCCTTTTAAAGTAATTACAACATGCTTATATTTATTATCTTAACTTAAGATATGCTTAAAGAGCAGTGCAGACAAAGGGCTGGCAGAGTTGATCCCAGACAGTGTTTGACGGCGGTTCTCCGCGTCTGGTTTCTGCTCTCCTCTTCTGCAGAAAAGTAATTTGTGTCTCTGGTTGATTCTTTGCAGGTTAGGAACTAAAATAAGCCTATCAATGCTCATTTAAACTGTTAATGCTAGTTTATTTAAGGAAGAAATATTATGTTAAATTGTTGGTTTTTTTTTAGCTTTAGATCATATTATAATGTTATACCCTCATCAAAAACAAACCTGGAGTGTTGCCTTGATTCTTTAATGCATGTTTGAGAAATCCTTTAATCTCCATGGCAACCATTCAGCTGTGTAAAACGCCTTGGTGGACCTAACTCTGCCTTTGAGGTGAAGCCCCTCCTCTGCGCTCCAGTTTCCAAGCTTCCACCTCACACTGCTGCCCTCGCCCACGACTCCCTCACTCAGTTCCTTCAGACTAGCGGCAGAAATTAGCAAACACCTTATGGAACTGCGCATCTGCTGAGCTCATTATAGGAACTACTTCTCAGTGCAACGCTGGTAAAAAATTTTTTATTAAAGGGTTAATAGAGGAGCCATGTTGTGACGACTTCCTGAAGGTGAAGTTTCAGATACAGCAGGAGAGAGCCAATTTCAAGGAGTAGAATACCAAAGTCAAACTTATATATATATATACAGTACAGACCAAAAGTTTGGACCTTCTAATTCAATGGGTTTTCTTTATTTTAATGACTATTTATAAGGCAAGAAATCCCACTTATTAACCTGACAGGGCACACCTTTGAAGTGAAAACCATTTCAGGTGACTACCTCTAGAAGCTCATCAGGAAAATGCAGAGTGTGTGCAAAGCAGTAATCACAGCAAAAGGTTGCTACTTTGAAGAAACTAGAATATAAGGGCTATTTTCAGTTGTTTTACACTTTTTTGTTTAGTGCATATTTCCACATGTGTTATTCATAGTTTTGATGCCTTCAGTGTGAATCTACAATGTCAATAGTCATGAAAATAAAGGAAACTCATTGAATTAAAAGGTGTGTCCAAACGTTTGGTCTGTACTGTATATATATATAACTTTCATAACAACTGAAGGTAATATAATTGCTTGATTGTGCTATAAAATACCAATATATTTCTGGAAAATACATATTACTGTCCCTTTAAGGGGGAAAAAGCATTTTGTTCCCTGTATTTTGTGCTGTACGGGTGGATTTGTTCGCGTCGTACTTTATGAGCTCAATATGAACTGTTGAGCTCCACTGTCCAGGGAGCGAGATGAGAACGTTCCCTCAGCTCATCGTGATCAATGGGAACAGCAGGGGAACGGGGGAGAGAGGGGAGGAGATGCAGAGACAGAGGGAAAGAGAGAAAGAGAGAGGGAGGGAGAGAGAGAGGGTGAAGGACACCAGTGGGCTTCTTCGATGGCTGTCTGCCAGACCACTTTGATGTGCTGCAGCAGTTGCTTTCAACAACTTTTAGGAGGAGAGGGGAAACTTTTTACAGCAGCACTTTCATCCTTGGCTTTCTGAGAGAGAGCAGTACGTGTGTGTCTGGCAGGGCTCCTTACCTTCTCCTCCATCTTTTTCTCTCATCTCACCCTCTCTCATCCATTTCCCTCCCCTTAAATGCTTTTCACCTCTCCAACCTTGTTTTGTGAATTCATCTATTTTTTTCCCTTCTCTTCTTCTGTCTACCTCTCTCTCATCCCACAAGGTGTAGTAAGAAACTTTTTTTTGGTTTGTTCTTGTTTTGTTGGTGGGGTTATTTGGCAGGCATTTGATGGGGGGGGGGGGGGGGTCATTCCTGATAAATACAACCTTGAGATGGGTACTTAAAATACTGTATTCAGGTGTCTGGGGTGAATGCTAATGTGTCTGCTGTGGGAAAAGCTGTAGAGCGATTGTAATTTTCTGAGCTGGTGCACATTTTCCTGCGACGCCTGAGAGACCTGGAGGGAGCGAGGGATGGGTGAAGGAAGAGAGAAAAGGAGAAAAGGGAGTTATTGGCTAAAAAAAAAAAAGCTGACAGGGTTTTGAAAAGATCGGAGACAGAGACGGATGGAGAGGAGCGATAAAAGAGAGAAGATGGATGTAGACGGTGGGATAGACGGAAAGAAAGGGGGACGAGGAGGGAAAAGAGGAGAAGGATAATGATAGAGATGTAGCAAATGTTTG
Organism: Xiphophorus hellerii; assembly: GCF_003331165.1. NCBI lineage: Eukaryota > Metazoa > Chordata > Actinopteri > Cyprinodontiformes > Poeciliidae > Xiphophorus > Xiphophorus hellerii. The sequence continues at coordinate 30,531,311 of NC_045674.1, forward strand.
CGTGGTAATGGAGTTTGCCATCTTGTTCCTGCCGCTGGCTGCTGCCGTGGCGGTGGCAGACAGATGGATCATGAATACTGTCTAGACACACTGCAGCCTGACGCCCCACATCTCACTGCCTGCACCTCCTCTGCTCCCCACCCAGCTTATCTACCCCCCCGGACCCTCCAACAGAGGCAGTCACCACAACTGCCAGTTGTTTTAGCATCATAGCGCAAAAAAGAAAAAAAACCCCGGTAATTAACTATTATCTTGTTCTGTTTAATGAAATAAAGTAATGTCACTACCTGCTTTTCAGTACGTCAAATCGGCAGAGCCAAAATTCATTGACTGGATGGTGAATGATATCAGTTAGCTGTTTGAATTGCTAGGATAGACTATTAAAATATCAATCGTGCTCAAGGCCTTTTGTTGACTTTGAAATATTTTTTAAGCAGTTTTAAACTTAGTGCACTTATGTTTCATTTTGGAATTCCTCTTTTTGTATTATCAAATTTTGAACATTCTTTAAATCTAATAACTCGAGGCCCACAATGCTTTGGCTACAAGTTTCTTTGAATTCAATATGAAAGACGGCTGGTCTTTTATATCACTCATATCAAATGATAATGGTCTTACGCTACTATTTAACTGAGCAGTGCTACTGTTTCTGACTGTTTAATTTATTTTTCACTATTGTTACGGTAAGAGACTTTTCAGAGTGAATTGTCCAGGATTTTTGGTTTCGTATCGACTCCATGTGTCTAACATTAAGTATCTTCTGATTAGCGGTGGGACTTGATTCAAATTTTTAATGTGGTTAATTGCAGGGTCTGTAACTAATCACATATTAATCAAACCATGTTTCAACAAAATAAGCAATATTTTTAACAAAAAAAAAAGATTTTGCTGCTAAATTATTCCATAAGAAGACATAGAAGCTCAACAACAAAGACATTTGTTTTCATTCTGTTATTTAGTTTATTCAACCTTCAGATTATACCCAATGGGTGTTATTTCCTCTTTCAGTTTTTCAGAAACTCCTGATTATTCATGGAAATATTTATTTAGAAATGTGGTCTGTGAATGCTGACATTAGCATTTGGGACGTCTGTGTAGTTTTAGCATTGAAGGACGTGAACAGTTGATTCACTATTAGGCAATTCAAGTTGGAGTGAGAGGAATGTTTAAGACCTTTTGTTGATATCAAAGATGTTGTTTGGCTCGGTAATTCTCCCTACACCATGAAGGACGGTTGTTTACAGCGCACACAATTTCAGGTAAGCTTCATAGCGCAGCCTACTTCATGATCGAGATGATGCGCTACACACGTCACATTAGTGAATGGGTGAAATCAGATCCGTTTGTTTCAAGCGTCAACAGAGTCCACACAAAGCGTAGTTCATTGTGTCTCAGTATTTGCTTTTTTTTCTGTAACTCATCTGTAAATAGTGATTATTTTGACAAGTGTAGTGAGCTGTCAGTCTCCATGGGTGGCACCTGCGGTCTCCCTTCAGGTACCAGAGGTGGCCGGTGCTTGACCACCCTTTTAGCTCCTGTCAGCCATTTTCAATCACAACCCAACAACGGCTTCTAGGGATTCTGTCATTATCTAGTGTGCCCTCTTTAAATTTGACATTTTATGAATTAACACCAGACTTGTATAGCACTTTTCAGGACCCTCAAAAATGCTTTGCAAAGAAATCAGTAATTCCCATACATGCACACATTCACACACTGGTGGAAAGCTACCGGACTGTAGTCACAATTGCATTCCAGTAATTTGGCTAAGGATACAACGACAGAGGCAGATGGAGTGGGAATTGAACCAGTGACCCACAGATTGCAGGGTGAACTCCTACCACCATTGCCCTCCAATGGAATGACATCATACTTGTATAGCATTTTTAGCTTTTTAAGCATAAACGTGTGATAATAAAAAGATTATCTAGTCTTCAGCCGTCTACCTAGAAAATGCCTGCCTGAGTCGGTGTGTGTCCCCACCAACATGGATGCCTTTCAAAACACATTTCTTCCACTGTGTTTGCACCTGTCATCCACATGGAAGTGGCCTTTTTGTTGAGAACGCTTGCAAATTGAAGACTTTATTTCATTTTCAGCCACTCAGTGAGTTCTTGACAAAAATGCATTTTGGGGAAACATTGACCTTGGTTGTTGTTGCTGCCCATCAATTCAGGAAAGGTTTCAATCTCTTTAGACACTTTGAAGGCCAGCCTCCATCCTTTTCAGGAGCAGTTATTCAAACAAATTCTTCTGGAACCTGACCGTTTGTTCTACAAAAACACAAAAATACAGAAGATTCCACATTGTTTTATAGCAGCACAAGTCATCTTCATTAATATCACCAACAACAGTTCTGCAATGTTTCAGACCAACGTTGGATTCAGGGTTAGGAAGCAAGGTGATGGGGCAAAGGGTTTGTTCGGTGCCATAGAACCTGGGCTACTGTATTCAAATTCACATAGTTAAAAAATATATATATTTTTTTACTCTTCATTTATTCTTTGCAGAAGTTCATATTACAACTAGTATATTTTTGCACAACCAGACAATGCATTTAGTAATTTTTTTAATATTAATACACATTCGAAATGAACTTTTCTTACAATATCAGCCCAGATTTACATATCAGCCTATCCCCCAATGTTAATTGGATATCACATCTCTGTTTTTCTGCACTGCTTTCATTTCACACACACCCCGACTCACCCCCCCACACACATAAATATATATATATGTATAGATATATATATATATATAATTATCACTTTGATCTTTGTGAACCTACATACCTCGATGCAATGCCGCCGTCATACCTGTATATTCCTCACTGTGCAACTATTAAAGAATATTCAATTCAATTCAATATGTCCACTTCTAGGAGATTAATCAAAGTTATTTACCAGTCTGCTATATATTGATCACTCCATATAATTTTGCACGAAAAAAATTGCAAAAATGGTTGTACCCAGACAGTATTGTGCCTGTAAGGAGTGTTTTTTCTCTAAAAACAATGAAAATGTAGTGACCAGTGAGGTAATAATACTGCCTGCCTAAAGTGCCCTTTATCTGGTGGAAAGCCGTCAGAGACAATACGCGCTCTTGAGAGTGTGTTTCAACACAGATCACAAGGGGAATGTGGCGGTGCACTCTGCTTTCTCATTTCAGACGAGCTCGTCTCTACTCTCTCGTTGAGCTCCGTTTAAGTGAGGGGAGGGGACAGAGACATGAGGACGAGTTGGATCGATGGTCAGCTCCAGCTTAACCATTGATCACCATTCAGTGCAAAGAGCACTTCACTAGCATCCAGCAGGCATTCAGGCGGGTCAATTGATTCTGTTTGTGTTGGGGATTCATAACTGCGTAGGCTCATTATTGACTACCAAGTGACTGCAGACAGTGCTTCAGACAGGGCTGCCGGGTGCTGCTGACTCAGCATCTTTTATTCCGAAGCAGCAAAATTATTTTTCTATTCCGAGGAAAAGCTAGAAACTCTGAAAAATGGCAAATATACTTAATGGTTAGCACTTATGTAGCAAGAAAAACAAAACATTATACAGTTCCCATCACATGAAAATGAAAGTAGCATTATTGTGAAAATATGCTGTTTTTGTGTTAACAATAACGATAAATCAGAGTCAAAGTGGATTGCTTTAAATATTTCACACAACAATTAAAAGCTTGGTGTTTGTAATTTGCTTCCAAAAACCAGGCCAACAGCTACTTTTCAGATTTCCCAGTCCACTTTGGTTTCCATGCTTCTACATTTTGGATGCAGTACTCCCTTCCTGCCACTTGGGTTCAGTCTCAAATAGGGCAGGGCAGCACGATTCAAAGGCCTGTAAAAGCGCCTTGAGCAGCAAGAACCTGATTCACTCATTTTCTACAAGAACCGCTAGTTATCATATTACCTCAGTTTATTAATTCTTGTCAGGAATTTGTTTCTGCACAGCTCTCTGAAGGTCCCACCATAGACCTTTGATCAGTTTTGAAGTCCAGACTTTGACTGGACCGCTGCAAAACTCTTTTCTTTTCATTTTCAGCTGTGCTGCTATAGATTTGCGGCTGCGTCTTGATATTTGCTTTAAATTTGACCAATATTCAGGTGTCGGACAGACAGCTCAGCCTCACATGTGACTCTCCTGCATACAGGAGAGCTCATGTTTGACTCAGACACTGAAAGGTGGCCCGGTTCTAAGGACACTAAACATTAGCAGACCTTGTCCTGCCAAACCCTTTCAAACAGGCAAAACTTAACTTGTTTTGAAAGTTTTATTGTGATTAACATAAATTCTGAACTACCAAATGAGTCCTGCAAAGTCTAAGACAGATCTCTTGAGTCTTTAGCTTTTTCTCAGAATTTAACCTTGGCTTACCATGACTGTATCAGCTGTTTGAATGTCTTATCCAGTTTTATCTGCTGTTTTTCTAAGCGTATCAGATCAAAACGATGCTCTTAAATAGAATTCAAACCTCAGAGCTGCAGCCTTTCCATTTACTGTTTCATCTTAATTCCCTCCAACATTTCACATATTACTTTACCACTATTGTTGTAAGGAATTAAACTTAAATAAACAGTGACACCTGTGTTAGCCAGAAAGACTTCAGAACTTAAGCATTTAATGGTGATCTAAATATCGCAGATGTTTTGCACATCTTCCAAATGGACTCTTCACGTTCGTGTGCTCACAGCGAAATTCTCTCAAGGACTAGTGAGTAGTTCATGTAATGAGGAAGGTGAGCTTTTGTGTGTGATGTGAAAGAATCCAAAGGAACTAAAATTAAGTTTCCTCCTTAGTTTCTTAGTTCTCAAAGGGGAGTTTTCACATGTGATAGTCTGGTAGACTCCTTTCGTTTGGGGACATTTCGTTTGCAACATTGTTTTCTTTTTTAGCTGATGGGGTTTGCTTTCACACTGCACTGTGGCAAAAGAACCAAACTCTTTGAAAAACCTGTTCCTGAAGAACCAACTGAAAGAAATAACAGGAAAACCTCTGAAAAAGACACTAAGCGCACCTTTCTTTTTCCTGAAATGGAAACAAAAATGGAGTGACGTCAAATTTTAGAGGTTGTAGGATTTCTCTTTTGTGCTTAGTAAATGTGCCAAATACTCTTTAACAATGGGCCCGTCATGAGCTATTTCTTCTGCTAGCTCTAGGCGCCTGTTTGCTTTGGTTGTTTTTACCCAGAATTCCCTGCGCTTTAGTGCATTTTCTGCTTTTGGAGCGTTCTCCGGTTGACTTGGCATTTACATACGCATTCAAACCGTGCCAGAGTTCACTTCAACTGAAGCAAAATTTTCGGTGGACCAAAGTTCACTTTTTTGGCCCACATCACAGTTTGATTGTGCATTCACACCTCCCCAAATAAACTGGACTTTCTAGGGAAACAAATTAGAGTTTGATTAAGTGGACTAACCAGGTATGGTGTGAATGCACTCTTTTAAATGCTTCTACTGTTGTTATTTTCACACTTTTATATGAGAGCAGCTTAGTTTGTTGATTTTGGTTGTGAACATTTCTTTTGAGTATAGAAATTTCAGGCCATAATGTCTTTAAGGTTTTATCAGGCTCTCCCATTATTAGCTCAATGCCTCTCACAATTTTGTCAACAGCAAAGATTATTAAAACATCTTTTTGATTTCTACTCTCACCAATCCTAATCGTAAAAGCGACCCATAAACTTTTTTATTTTATCCTTTTTGTAATCTGATCCTTCCCAATCTGATGGTCATCTGCAATTTCTCTTTGCTCCCCACTCTTTTTTTACCGACTCTCTCAATCTAAAACAATTTTCCTACAGTTGAACCTTTCTGCCTTTTATTTTTCACACAGTTTTGACTCCAGGTAGCCCAATTGATTGAGTTTCAAAGTATGGCGTCTGTAAGATGTCAGAGTGGCGTTGTGTGCAGCTGTAGTCATTGCCACCACTTAATCTCCTCTGTGACTCATTGGTCAATTAGGCAGCAAGTGAATCTAGCCACAGGATGTTATTGCTAAGTGAAAAGAACCATTGGGAGTTGGGCAGTAGTGGCAGAGGGATGGATGATAGGTTGATCATTGCTGTGGTTAGATGACGGTGGCGCCCAGACCACAGACATGCCTCGGAAATGTTTGTGTGTGTATGTGTGCGTCAGAGATCAAATGTAAATCACTCTTGCATTTGACTGAATTAGGATCACATTAATTGTGATAGAAAAATCTGCTTGTCTTAGCATCTTAAAAATGTCCCGAATTTATATTTTTGATCTGTAACTCCTTGTCTGCCACCTAACCCATCAAGCATTTATAAATTATTTCCACTCATTGTTCTCATGTGTTGAAGGCAGTTTGTTCTCGTTCTCTGTGATCAATGAGTTGCTCGTGATTGATGTGTGTGTTGGGTTTAAGTTGTGACAGCTGACACAATCTGCAGTCGATCGTTTTCAGTGAAGATTTCTTTGCTCTTAGAAAACACTTCACATGCTCGTCTCAACATAAAACATCCGCTGAATGTCAAGTCTCTGGTATAATGTGAGGAATCCCCAAGAGCCGACCGAGTTGCCATTTAGCCACAGTGTTTTATGACTCATTTGTCTGAGGTGTTAGCATTCTCATTGTCGCTGCCATGTTAGCTGATCTGAGTTTACATTGTGCTCTGCATGTCAGAAAAAATCACATCACACAACAAACATCTGAGGGAAACATCTTGGGGAATGGCCGACCGTTGATAGCTAGCATAAGCAATGAAAAGGTTTTAATGCCCTGTAATCAGAGATACTTGAATCAATTGGATGGAATTTTCACCTTGATCAGCCCAACTCAACTGAAGACTTGTCAGCAACTTAAAAATCCTAAATTCTTTTAGGGGAGGAGCATTATGCAACATTTTGAGCATGCTATGCTGTGATTAACTCATTAGACACACACCTGGAGTTTTGCTTTGAGTCATTCATGCATGTTTGAGAAATTCTTGCAACTCCACACTGAATGCCTGCTCTTACAATGCGACACCTTTTTACCCAAAGCTCCACCTTGGAGGTTCAGTCCCCAGCTTCTGCTCCACAGTGCACCCTTCCCTCCACCAGACTAGCTTAGCAGCAATTAGCAAACGCTAGGTAGAACTGTTCATCTGAGCTCATCATACAGACTACAATGCTCCTAAGAAAGGTTGTCAACCAAAAAATGCAAAATACCCCCTCTTTAAAATAAGTGAAATCATCGTACCAAGCATACCATGTTGCAGTAAATGCAACATGCTTTGGTGTAGGGCCTGTTTCTGACTGAAGAACACTCAATCATAACTATGTTAAGTACTAGTGACACAGGATGCACAAAGCTAGTAAGAAAGTAAATTGTATGTTTTGTAGAATCATATTGGTTCTGCCTGACTTCTGGCCAATTCAAAATCAAAGTATTGTAACCCAAACTGTCAATTACTTTACTGTCGTAACTGAGCAGAGAAATGATCTGTTCTATCAATCTGTATTAAAACATATCTAAAGGATCCTCTGACTGAAGACAGTCTGTTGTATTATAGTCATGTGAAGGGGATTCTTAGAGTTGCCAGTCACATTCTTCATTTGCTGAAGCATTCTTCTTAGTACAATCCATCTATATTGGCTATATTGCCCAGAACAGAGCCAGTGTTCTTTATCAGCTTTGTGTGCTTCTTTAAGTCCCTGGATCAGATGCTGCTACCCCAGTAGATTACTGCAGAAGAGATTGCACTCTCCATAACAGAGATTTAGAAGAGCCTCCTAAGTAGTACAGTCTATCCTGTCCTTCCTTCCCGTACAGCTTCACTGTCGCCGCCCACAAGCTCTTTGCAGAGTTTACAGAGTCTGTTTCTCTCTCTGATACACCCGACAACGGCCAAGTCTTTCATTTACTGCTGCACAGGACAGGACTCCGGCTTGTACTGAAGTTTGAGGTACAGTATGAAAAGGAATGCTGAGAGGATAGAACCCTGTGCTTCTCCTGTCCTGCTGACCATCTCCTGATTTGGTTGATGATAACAATGGATAAACATCAGATTCCATGATTAAAATTGAAGATAAAGCATTTGATGTGTGACAGGGAAGTTGTGGGTGAAGAGAGGGCAGGAGGTCTGTTTGACTTTGGGAAGGAAAATAGGACTCTATTGGAGAATGTGTTCACTCTGTCCAGACTTTCATCAAGTCTTCACTAAATGTAAGCGAAGCTGAACATATTACAGCCACATACTCTGTTTTATCCATTTGAGCTCTGTTTGTGAGGGAACATGCTGAATGTGGAAACGCTGGCAGCCCCTTGGAGTTAAGTTAAATATCTATATTCTCTTTGGCAGAGGGACCAAAATGGTAGACCAAAGTTCTGATTCAGGCCCATATGAACTCTCATTTGGATCCAGATAGATTGCAGTTAAATGTTTTTATAATTGTGCATTGTCACTTTTATAGTAAAACATTTTAATGTGGAACTTTTCTACGCTCTGCAGTACTGGTAGTAATAGAGCTGGAGCCTGTGTGCTTCCTGTTAATCTTTAAAGAGGGTGACACTTTATTTGAAGGGGTGTGCATAAGACTGACATCACACTGTCATAAACATGACATAACACCTGTCATGAACATGAAGGAGTCTACATGAATGGTTATGACTGTTGTCATGAAGTGTCATTTGGTAAATAATCACACTTTTAATGCAAAGTTGACACTTTTAATGGATTTTCAATGCAGGTTTTAATGAAACTTTGCATTGAAAGTGTAACTGTTAACTGAATAATGCAAAGTCGGCCCTTTCAAAGAACTTTTAAAGCAACTTTTAATGAGATTTTGCATTAAAAGTGTTATTATTTACCGAATCACACTTAATAACAACAGTCGTAAATGTTCATGAAGAGTCTTTCATATTCATAGCAGGTGTCATCTCATGTTTATGTCATGTCAGTCTCATGCACACCAGTTCGAATAAAGTGTTACCTTAAAGAGATATCAACTAGTGAAGAAGTAGAGATTGGTAAAGTCAAGAAGAATTCTTCAGATTGGACAAGAAGTTTCTTTTCTAATACAGAGTTTATTGCCTGTTTGTGTTACATTTCCAGAGACAACTGTGAATATTAGACTTTGCAAAGAGTTACTACAAAATCTAAAACAAAGGATCTTCCCACCTAAATTCTGACAGTTTTGGAGTTGAGCTGCAGAGGCAAAGACTTCCAACTTGATTTAGACCTGTGCTCTAAAGACTTTAGACTTTTTCAAGAAGACTTCCCATTAACCTCCCCTTTCTCACTCCTGCTCTCTGGAGGTTCCTCTTCAGTTTCCCATCTTTCATCCTCCCTGGGTTTGTTAACGCCTCTCTTTCTAAACCTGGTGGCAGGCTTCGAAGCCTTTTGAGCCCTTTTTTTTTTCTTTCCTCGTCTTTGTTTCATTCAAACCAGACATGAGTGGTGTCTGGCTGTATATCTGCCAGTGAACTAAAGCCGACAGCAGCTGCAGATCCTAAAATCTCCAACTGATTTGTAGGACTGCAGCTTGAAGATGATGGCTCAAACGGCCATCCTTCCATGTGGTCAGCTGCAAACACACACCACCTGTTGAGTTAAAAAATAATTCAACCGATGTGGACAGAACTGGTTCGATGACTGTTGAGTTGTTATGATCCACAATATCGTTTGATTAGGGCACATTCACACCAGTCAGCTTTAGTCAAACTCTAGTTTGTTTACCTAGAAAGTCTGGTTTGTTTGGGGATGTGTGAATGCGTGTAATGCACATGTGAACACCAAGCGGATCAGAGACCACTCCAAGAGCAGGGAGCGAACTACTGTACAGCACAGGGTATTCTGGGTAAAAACAACCAAAACAAACACGCAAGTCTATCGCTAGAATGAAAAATGGCTCATTGTCCTTTGCGAAAGACAAAATAGAAATCCTACAAGTAGTAAAATCTCATTTGGAAATTCAGGTAACAAGCAGCAAAGTGAGAGTCAAATAGCAAAATGCAAGTTCACACAAAGGAAATTAAAAAAAAAAACAAAACTGGAAAATAAGAATAAGAGACTCTGCAGTTGGGGCAAATTTACAGCATAGAAACATGATACACTTCTTCCCATTTTCCTCTTGTCACCCCTGCATAACAGACTTAACAAAAATTCTCCAAATACAGTAAACCCTCGTTTTTTGCAGGGGTTGCGGTCCAAAAAGAACCCGTGATAGGCGAAATCCGTGAAGTAGTTAGCTTTATTTTTTACAGTTATTATACAGCATAATTAAATACTCTACATTGAAACCAAAGAACAAAACCTGTTTTCAGGCCCAAGCATTTTTTAAACAACTATAACGTTTTCTTACAAATAACTACAGTAAAATAATTATTTTAATCATCAATACGAAGTACAGTAGGACAAATTGTGACTTGCGTATTTCACTGTTCGTCTGACTGTGACGCTGCGGCCTGACTCCGCTCTCTACTGGCTTTTTCTCCTGAAGCCTGTGGTGCAGGTGAGTTTTTCCAAGAGAAGAACATAGTTATCGGTAGTTGCTGTCGCTCTTTTTTTCTTCTGGGCAAAAACATTTATCAAAATTTGCTAAGCTGTATTACGTACAGTATATTTAAAGACCGTAACATTATTGGCACACAGGTAGAGAAGAAGCACGGAGACTGTTTAGCCAATCAGGACACAGAATACAATGCACTGTGAAAAAAACACTGCACAAAAAATCCGCGAAGCGGCGAGGCCGTGAAAGATGAACCGCGTTATAGCGAGGGTTCACTGTATTTATGGTTCTAGATCTATGTTCAGTAAAGAGTTAACAGGTAATGTAAACAGCAGAGTGAGCTGTGCTATGAAATAAACTTTAGCATCATCATGTTTTTTTACCGTGTCCTGTCTGGCAGTGTGGCACTCAGAATTATTGTCTGAGTGTCAAGTTAAGGCCCAGTAGATTTACTTTCACTAGCAGAGCGTTACAGCTTTCACCATGATGCTCCACTTGATATATGAAACTTTATTCGAAATTCCTTTGGTGATGGAAAAGAAAGGCAGAAATGTTTAAAGAAGGAAGTAGGAGTAGAAAAGAGAGGGAAGCAAGGCAACACCATAGACGTCTGCCTCTAAACCTATAGAAAGAGAAAACAAAACCACAGTCAATGTGTGCTATAATCAGAAACCACCCAAAAAATATTATGTTTGACTTTTTTTTGATGACCACTTCTTTTTTGGCCAGGTCATGTATAAGAAATGAGGTATAAAATTAGAAAACGTACACTTTACTGAGATTACGTCACACACTATTCAGGTAACGTTTGAATGCAAATAGGTGCATTTAATTGTATCTAGGGATATCAGAGTAAAAACATATTCATATTCTTTCAAATTCCTATTACTAAAACATTTTATAAACCTTTCCCTCCCAATTCATAGTTTTGCAGTATTTTGTTATTGTTCTGGTATATTACATAAAATCCCGGTAATGAAATGCATTGAGGTTTGTGGCTGCAGCACGGCCAAATACTGCATGAAAAAGTTGAAAGGGTTATGAATATTTAGCAAGCCACTGTAAATTTTCATCTATCACCTCCGAGCTTCCACCGCGCCGTATCCGATTATACAACATGGAAATTTCAATGAAAAACCTCTTTCTGTTTCGCTCGTTTGTAAAGTGTGGCATAATGCTTCTTCATGCATTCCTCATGTCGTAAAACTTTCAAAGTTCGGGACTCAACCATGAGTAACGGCTCGGATGCAGTAAAATGCATGAGAGTTTTCACGTCACGTCAGCCAAGACGTTACCAGCAGACCACTGATGGAGCGGATGGAGTTTTTAAAATTTATTTTGTTTCCATCCTGCAGGATCATGCGGTGATATCTTTTAATTTGGTGATATTCCCAGTTACTGTGGCCTTGCTTGAGCCGTGCCTTTCATTATCTCTCTCATGTTGAACTGAAAAGCCTCTAAGAAAATTTCCTTTGCAGCTTCAAGCATCAGGGAAAGTGGAATTGAAATAATGAAATTAAAGCAACAGAATGATCTGAGAGTCACATTAATCGTCTTATTATTATGATTATCACTGGCTTGCTGCAGAACCATATTTCTTATTCCAGGGCCCGGAACTCAGAGATCGTATTTTTTTTGTGTTTGTTTGTTGAATTTCTTTATTTTCCAAGTCTTACACAAACATATACACAAGTGTATTCTTGTCACAGTTCGCTATTTACATCTGAACCATATTTATACAGTCCCCCATTTTAAACATCAAACTTAGACTATATACTCGTATTGTTTAATTCTCAATCTGGCACAAGCATTTTGAAAACCACCAATTTAAGAAGAAAAAAAACAAGAACAAACATCAAAAGTCCATTTCCCTTAAACACTTCTTAACACCATTAAAGGGACATTATCTTTTGAGCTTCACATCATTTTATAATATTATTTCCTCATCAGAACATACCTGGAGTGTTGCCTTGACTCTTTCATGCATGTTTGACAAATTCTTTAACCTCCATGGCAACCACTCAGCTGGGCAAAACGCTGGTTGCACCTAGCCCCGGCTTTGAGACAGAGCTGCAGTTTCTGAGCTTTGGCCTCACAGAGCAGCCCTTCCATGCTACTCCCCCCATCCAGCTCCTTCAGACTAGCCAGCAGCAATTAGCAAACACCTGGTGAAACTGCTCATCTGCTGAGCTCATTATACGAGCTACTTCTCAGTGCAACACTGGTAAAAATGTTGTTGAAGGGTTAATAGAAGACCTATGATGACTTCCTGAAGGCAGAGTTTCAGAAAGAGCAGGCTCGATTTCTAGGTGCTACATTACAAAGTAAAATTTATTTTAACTCATATTTGATACATATAGCATTTTTATCACAGCTGAAGGTGAGATAGTTACTTGGTAGTGCTATAAAATGGCTCTATGTGCCTGGAAAATACATAATACTGGCCCTTTAAAAAAGCAAATTTTAGGTAACTACATCAATGAGCAAGTAGATCCGCAATAATTACAATAAAAATGAGGAGATTGTGTGTTTTGAATGGTGGAAGAAAGCTGGTGCTGGTGCTTTGGGTCTACACTCCTCTCCAGTGTTTTCCTTTGGGCATAGCTTACATTCCAACCGAGACGCTGGATGGAGGATTTTGTCTCTAGCTGCCGAAAGAAAACAAGAAACATGTTTGAATGTTTCTGTGCGGGGCCCTCCTTAGTGGTTAGTATGCATAACAGGCACACTCCGGTGAACAGGTCAAGGTTGGAGGTCAAGGGTGAGTGGAGCTAATGCTTTCATGCTCTTGATTCAACTCCTCTCGGGTGTAATACCCGCCTGTCAATTTGTTTGAGCGGCGGATTTACATAATGAATTTATATTAGCCACTGTTCTCTACACACACTACCTCCTCTCTCCCTCAAAGGTGGAGTTACTCCCTTTGCTTTCTCTGACACCCCCCACCTCCTCCTCCACCTCCAACTCCTCCACCTCTGCCTCTCCATCTTCCTCTCATCAAGTTTACCAAGTACCAAGAGAGCTGACTGTTTAAATGCAAACGAGCCTCATTTCCAAACTGACGCCACGGCCCAAGTATGTCTCACATGCAACAGCCTGAGTCCTGCTGAGAGGCTTCGACAAGAGATGGATGGATGTGGATGATGGAAAGGGAGAGAGAGAAAGAGAGAAGGGGGGTATCTTGGAAAATAGAGTTCAGAGCAAGTGGTGTAGCTTGTAGGTATCGGTTGTTATTGACATTCCTTCAGGAGAGGCACTGATGAACAAGCTGCTGCCTGGTTAGTCATATAACATTCCCTTTACTGGACAACATGGTCTCTGCAGGGTCTTAAGAAGAATTGAAGTGCCTTAGATTTCTTTATCTCTGCTTAGAAGGGAATAATTCCCAGATTTTCTACATGAGGACTTAAAGTTCCTTTAGTTAGGACTTAAATAAATACATTGTTCATTTTTTGTTTCTTCTAATGACTTTCTTTTTTGGTTAATATATTTTATCTTTGAGTTGCACAGTGGCGCAGTAGGTAGAACTCTTGCCTTGCAGCAAGAAGGTACTAGGTTCGATTCCCGGGCCAGGGTCTTTCTACATGGAGTTTGCATGTTCTCCCTGTGCATGCGTGGGTTCTCGCCGGGTACGCCGGCTTCCTCCCACAGGCCAAAAACATGACTGTCAGGTTAACTGATCTCTCTAAATTCTCCTTAGATGTGTGTGCATGTTTTTTTGTCCTGTCTGTCTCTGTGTTGCCCTGTGACAGACTGGTGACCTGTCCAGTGTGTACCCCACCTCTCACCCAAAACCTTTGCCAGAGATAGGCACCAGCACCCCTCCCATACCGCACTAGGGACAAGGGTGTTAGAAAATGGATGGATTTTATCTTTGCAGCAACCTTGTACTGTTGTCGCTGGCTGAGGATCTGAGGTACTTTAATGTTTGATGAAACTTCAGCGCCTGTGATATAGGCCAGTAATCAGCTCTGAATGATGGAATTTAAAGGTGAACCCCTGAAACAACTCTCCCAAAATTGTGCCGCTGCAGTTTCTTTATGGTAACAAAGCCAAAACTTTCTGGTTGGTTATTTTTTACCCGCTCTATTGTCATGAATAAGTGAGTATTCATCAGACGTTTCAGTACGTGACTAGAATGGCACTTGACAAAGTGTCTGTTCTTGCTTTTCGCAGCTGTTGACTGTATGATGTGTTTTTGATGTTTTTTATTTTTTCGTGATGTAAAACACTTTAACTGACGTGTTGCTGAAATGTTGCATGCAACCTGATCGATTAAAATCAGTGAAGATTACTGCCTGGTTTTTAAACATTTCACAATTTGATTTGATCCCAATTCAGAAGGTTACAGTGCGATTTATAAATTAATATGTGACCTCAAACACAGCTGGATAGTGATTGACTTGGTAGCATGGTCGCCTTGCAGCAAAGAGGTCCATGGTTCAAAACCCAGCCTGGAGTCTTTCTGCATGCAGTTGACTCTTGATTGTTCCTCTTTAGGTCCAAAATTAATTACTTCAGTTTTGTTTTATACTCGACTGAAAAAAGTTATGGCACTTCCATCTGTCAGCTCAATACTTGAATGGGTCATAGTCACCTGTTGACATTGTAATATACAGCTGTGTATGCTCCCCATAGTTATGGTAACTTACCTTATTATTTGCTGTAATCTGAGCTAGCAGGGGCCTGTGGTTATTAAATGAGAGGGGCCACAAGCTGGAACCTTGGGATCCCCTCATGTTTGTAAGCCCAGATCAGAGCTGACCTATTGACATGAAGAAATCCCTGTTGTTTCAAGTGAGACTTTAACTAGCCAAGTACTGTACCAAGAGGTTGATCCAGCTCTTCAGTCACTTCAGTACTAATTAGCTTCACCTTTTGTTCATTAGGGTGGAACTTTGTCTTTACTTGCTTCATGGTCCAATTGTTGGTGGCTATTATGATCAGCAGCTTTTCTTTTGCTTCCAGGTGGAAATGTGTCTTGTAACTCCTCATCATTGCCATTTTTTAATATTTCAAATTTGTTTTGCACAGTCTGCATGTGGTGTTGCTCTTTGCCTAATTCACTTACCTATTGGTACAGAGAATAACTTGAGTTTGTCCTTGTAACAGAAAAGCAGCAGAATGAGGAGACACAGAACAGTAATCACTGACAGCAATGAAACTATAAACCAGGAACCAAAGACAGGTGGTCCACACTCTGTCTACTACTGTGCATTTAGGACTGTTTGTTCAACATCATCTGTCCATGTAGAACGTTTAGGATCCTCTGAGTTCCACCTTTTTGCATTACTCAAAATCAGGTTAATTAAAATGATGAAGTTTTAGCATTTGGTAATAGATTCAGAATCATCCATGTCTGCAACTCAAACTTTGAAAATACATTTTATCCCGTCCCCCTACTGTTTATAGTAATGTTTTAAAGCATTGAAACAAGATAACTTATAGATCTAAACTAATCAGATTGTAAAAAGCTATATTTCTTATTCTGTTTGCTTACATCTTTTAGTTACCTTCTTATTTTGCATTGTACATGACGGTCTTCAAATGTTTAAGTGTAATTTTCTATAACTTGTAGGGACTCTGCATAATAATGCTGTCCTTCAACATGGAGAGTAGTTTAAGATGACCTTGGCATGTTCTTCCTTGAGATATACTGAAAACAAAGAAACTGAAGCAATTGTCATTAACTTCACTTTATGGCAATATTTTAAATGCAGCAGGTCATACAGGAGCGCTTGAATGTCTTGATTTCTGTTTCATTCTCCTAATTCAAATTGGAATTTTTGAGGATAAAAAAACCACCGCTCATGAGTTTCTAATGTTATGTGAGTCTTATTCCAAGCATCTCTGACAAGTACCACTTGAAACATTGACACCATTTACTGCTTCCATTGGTAACATTTCAAACACTAGCTGTCAGACCTCATCTCTTTGAGACTGTTGTTGATATCCTGGAGTTTCAGGGCTAGAACACTTAGCCTCCGCTTTGACAGCGTGTATCATCATATATGGTTCAGGGTAATTATCTTGAGTATGACTTCATATCTTTTTATTTTGCTTCCAAGGTGAAAAAATACAATTCTGCAGTCAAAAGCAGAACTCGCCAGTCTGGCACCAATAAACTGGCGTTTGGAAAAGATAACGTGGTTTTCTTTAGGAATTTCTGTTTTCATGTTACTGTAAAAGTATTCAAACTTTTTTTCACACTTGGTCGTGCTACAACCACAAACTTCAGTGTATTTTGTTGGGGTTCTATATGACATGCCAACAGAAAGCAGTGCATAATTGTGAAAGTGAAGGAAAACCTTGTCTCGAGGTTGCACAGTAGGTGTTAGGTAGATGAAACCTGTTCAAGGTTGTTTTTTTATGTTACACATACATGACTTTGTACACTTCTGTCTCAGTCGTCTGTCTTTCTGATACTTCCAAAGTTTCAGAACTGAAGATATTATTTATGACATCTGTCATAAATAAGGCATTTTCTGCCAAACATCTGCCACTCACAGGATATTTTCTTTTTCTCAGAACATTCTCTGTAAATCTTACAGATGGTTGTGAGTGAAAAGCCCATGAGTTCAGCCGTTTCTGAAATACCACTGTAGTTGCATTTCCATTATAAATCTGCGAAAATCTTTGTCTATATTTTGCTAATGTCAAAAAAATACAAATTGCCATTTCCACTAAATAAGAACTGAATTTAAAATCACACCTGAACAAGATTTTTCAATCTGTCAAGGAAGCGGCAGATTAAAACTGTCATCTTCCTACTTCCTGTCATCTTCTTTGACGTTTCCTGCAGTAGTAACATCAGCCTGTTGTGACTCTTGTGATGCGAAAAAGTGTTTCCATTGCAGTTTTGCAAGATAAATGTATTTTGACATACCTCAAAAACCACCTCATCCTGGTGGCAACATTTTTTATCAAAAAATGTGTTGTTGTTTTTTTTAAATTGGCATGTTCAATTTGTGCAATTTTATGGTTAATGGAAATGCAGCTCCTGTCTGTCCCAACAGCCACATTATGGTCAAAGTACCTTAAATTCCCTTTGCTCAGTTAGCCGCTCCATGGTGCTTGAATGCGTCTTCCTGTTTTAGACCTGATGTAATACAGCACGAGTGTCACCAGGCAACAACTGATGTTTCTCCCTCACACGACTGCCTTGTGTGGCCATTTGGGTCCTGCCCTCAGCCCTTCCTACCTCTCTCTCTCACACACACACACACACACACACACACACACACACACCCTTAGAGCGAGAGTGGTCTTCTACTACTGTTCATGACAAGGAGCTGCTGTTAAACCTTCCTGTCAACTCTGAGTAGCAGCAAAGCCACAATGAGAGGAAAGCTCACTAAAATGCCTTGCACTGTAGTTAGCAGCTTTTCTGTTCCCTCCAGCTCCGCCTCCCTCTCCTCCCCGTACGTTTTCCTTTCACTTCCACCAACCCGTTCCACCCACCAACAGTGTACACTAGGTAATAAGCCCCCGCTCCCTCCGCCATCCCTGTTATGCTTAGTTTGATAGACTTGTCTGTCATCCTCCTCCTCTTCCTCCCTAAGTCTATTTAGGCCCAGTGTGTGTGCTAGGTAATGATGCAGCTGGGGCATTAAAAGCAGGGGAGGGCTATTTGACAGCATCCCATGCCTTTCATTCCTTGCACCCCTTCCCAACACACATACACACTTTCACACACACACAGGCCCTGAATGGACCCAAATGATCCCCCACGGGAGTAAATGGAGCCGTCACCCTGACACTGAGCATTTCTCTCTAGATGAGGATTGTGCATTTGTTTTGCAGAAAGGAGAGGGAGGGGTCTGGGTGTGCAGAGAAAGAGAGCTGAAGTTAGGTCTCTGTCTCTATCGACTGTCTCCCCCCCTCCCTCACTCCCACGCCCACATCTTTTTGGAAAATTGTGTATGTATGTGTTTGAAGTCTGTCCATTTGTCTTAGAAGATTGTGGACAGCTTGTATTGACTATTGAGTGTGTGAGTGCATGTGGGGGTGGGCGTGGGGGGTTGCGTGCGGGTGTGTGTGTGTATTTCTGTTGGCGTGGAGGAAGAACTGAAGGTGTTGAAGGCTTGATGTGAATAAGCTTCATCCATCAGCCTCTGAGGTCGGCACTTCTATTCTGAAAGTTCTGGGTGGTCCGCTGTTTTCATCTGAAGAACAGAAATGCCAGTCAGAGAGGCTCTGGTCCACTGTAAGGGACAGAAGGATGGGTGAGTGTGCACACATGTAGTACAACTTATTAATGCCCGTTCACGTTTTTCCCATTTTGTCACATGCATATACTGTATGTACATACACATACATAGTTTTTTTTTTTTTTGCTGTAGTACACTACATTAAAAACATGAAAAGCTTGACATGTTAAATCTTTAGTAGTCATTAGCCGTGTTTCTATTGACATTTTTTGTGCATATTGTTGAGTATTGCATTAGAAGAGGTTGATGGAAGAGTCAAAATTCAAAATTATTTCCTCAGTTTTGCCAAAAACATGTTTACACTTGTTTGAGAGAGGGTTGGCTTTTTCAAAGAAAAAAAAAGTAAATGACCTGCACCTTATCAAGCCCAGAGGCCCCCAAAGTCTTTTACACTACATTCAGTCATTCCCCCATTAACACACTGATGGTGGTAAGCTACTGGTTGGTAGCCACAGCTGTCCTGGCACACTCACCACCACCAGCAGCAGTCAGGGCTTTTGAAATGTCTCGCCCAAGGATACAGTGACAGGGGCGGATGGAGTGTGAGAACTGTTAGCCTGCAGTGGCTGGAACCAGAGTGGTGGAATGCTCCCATCCACTGGTGGTGGTCAGTGCCTTAACAGGCGTACAAGACTTGGAAAAAGTCTCCAGTGGGGAGAGGAGGACTGTGGGATTAGCATTTGAGCTGTACTGTCTGGTTGGCAGTGAAAGTCTTGGAAAACGTAAAAATCCAAACCTGAAGCATGGAGGGGGAGGTCTGTCAGGCTGGAGTGGCCGGTGAGAGACACTCTTAGCTGGGATGGATCCAAACCTCCAGCTCAAAGGGGAAAACTGTCTAATTCACCGTTTTTGTTTCTTTTCTATGACATTTTAAAAGTTTGCTCAAAATTCACCTGACAATTAGATCAAACCACAACTGTTACCAGGCACACACACACACACACACACACATAGTGCATTGCTAAGTAAAGTAAATAAAGTAATTTCCCTGCTGGGATGAATAAAATACTTCTATTCTATTCTATTCTAAAGTCTTAGTATCCAGGCAGATTTTTTTGCTCCATCTCATTCCTTGAAAAAAGCAACTTTTTTTTAGTCTTGCTACAGATTTGTAATTAATCTTTGACTGGGCCACTCTAACACACAAGTGAGCTTTGAGCTGATCTATTCCATTATAACTCTTTCATTACGAATTCTGGATCTCTGATGAATCTACTGGTTGCACACAGACCCAAAGCTACATCAGAGTTAATATGCAGCCAAGAATCAGAGCAAGGATGTCAGTTCTACCAGCGTCTCCTCAATATAATGTAAATCTTATAAAAAGAATCTCACAGTTCACTCACAAGTGTTATTGACCCCAGTAATCACTCCTCCTTTACTCTAATTATTCATCTTTATTGCTTTATGCTCTTCACAGGTTGAGCTGCGATACTTATTATGAACCTCATCTATGAAACTGAGAAACATTTCAATGGAGTAGATGGAGTAGCTTAACCATAGCAACTAAAGTAAACAAAATAAAAGTAGCCTTGTAGATTCCTTTGGTGGTGATATTGAATATCTTGAAACCTTTTGTGGAGATTAATCTCTTCACCTGCATACTTACTGTAGATAAGGCAGTGTGAGTTGGTTTGAACTGGTGTGGAGTTTAAAGAATCCGTTTGCCATAGAGCTAGTGTATGAGTTAACATGTTTGCCTACATAGTGTCTGGCAGCTATTAGCATGCAGTTAGCTGATTGTACGTCGATAATGACTTTAGCTTGCCTCTGTCCTTAGTTCAGTTTTAAGCACTGTAAATAAAGCCTCTCTGGAGGCTAATCTAGTCATTACACAAGCCATTATGTTCAAATGAAGAGTGACTTCTCATAGTGAATTACTTCACCCATGCATTTACATACATTACTGTTTGTTTGTGCAGCATACTATACAAGTTGAGAGCGCAGTGTGAGCCCTCACAGCGAGGGTTCTCCTCGCTCATTCTCCCTCTGCGTGTGCGGTCGGATGGCTGGTTGCCGTGGCGCTGATAGGTGCTTGCTTAGGCATCAATTTCATTATTTCTTTCTGAAATAACATGTCCTTAGTCTCTGTCACATCTATTGTAAAATATATAGTTGTTTCTGTTCCACCCAGTACTTTACTTTTAAGATTTAGCACTAGTTTTGTAGTAGCATAGTAGAGAAAAACAAGCAAAGATTTTTAACTAAAGACATTTACAATTATAATAACAAAAGCAAAAAGCATCTGAGGAGGTGCAAGTTAGGTATTTTATCCATCCATCCATCCATCCATCCATCCATCCATCCATCTTCTTCCGCTTATCCGAGGTCGGGTCGCGGGGGTAGCAGCTTCAGAAGGGAGGCCCAGACTTCCCTCTCCCCAGCCACTTTATCCTTAGTTTTTAAAGAAACCTGTCTTGTTTATTTTTAAACCAAACTAAATCCAACTGTTCACAGTTTATGGACGTAAAGTGCTTCATCAAGCCTGAGGACTCCACAGTGCTTTCACCAAAATGCCAAAACCGCAATGCAATAACAAAAGGTGTTTTGCAGATTGAATCAAACTTCAACAGGTCTCAACCTGTCTTAGGAAAGCTTTTCTGATTTCTGTGTTTTCTCTGCCGTCCTTCTAGCCTGGTAAGAACCAGCTTCTTGTTCTACGCTTTGCTTCGTCCACAGTATCTGGACCCTCGGCTGTTGAGGAGCGATTGCTCTCTGGACACTGTAGATGCTTGAAAAGATTGGGTCTGATTTTACCCAATCACTAATGCTTGGCTGTGACATAATGCTCCAGCTCGATCATGAAGGAGCCAACCATACCGGAAACAACCATCCTCCATGCGAAGAGAGAAATCCACAGCCGAATGAGATGGCTGTTAATTGGCAGGATCACTACATCTTTCACCACTCAATATTCGGAAGAGTGGCTAACGGCTAACACCGACTGAATGGCTTCATTCAATTCCTCTGCTGCCATTGCCAAACTGCAACCCAACATAGGCAGACTATAATCTAAAACAGTACAGAAAATCTGAGTCATCGTTCATTCCTCTTCCCTCTGTTCGCTGATGGGCCAGGATGAAATTCATCCTGAGAAGTTAAACTCAACTGGAGAAATCCCAGACAGAGCAATGAAGGGAGATGAGAATCGAGCTGTATTGTATATCGTCATCTTCCTAAAATAGAAATTTTTTGCCAAAAGTGATTTTTGTAAAAATAAATAGATAAATAAATAATTGTCCCATTTTGTTGCCAAAAATATCACTTTTGGCAAAAAATGACTTATGCCATTATTTTAGGAAGGCAGTGACCAGGCTACCTTCCTTTTAAACTCCTTGCATAATATGAAAGTAGCTAACAGCATCAAATTCTCCACTAAAGAGTGGAGAATTTGCTGTTACCTGGTTGCACCTAGTAGGGTATGTTCAGTGACTGGAAATTGATTTTGGTTTTGAGCTTCTGACATTCGGATCACCAATAGCTTATCAACCTATTAAATTGAGCCAGTTCTAATAACCAGATAATGTCAAGGTGCATCTTGACTACACAAGCAATCCTCTCAGCAGAGTTTTATGGACAGAGCAAGAGAAAACACAAGCCCCATGTAGCTCTGAAACATTATTTATGAATTATTTATGACTCCAAAATGTGATAACAGAAGGTAAAAACTGGAAGTCAACATCCTTTTGTACAAGCGAGGGAACACCAACCTTCCAGAGAGCATCTTTCCTCTTATTTACTCCAAACTGGTGCACAGGACTTGATTTGAAGTGGATGCCATTCAAAACTGGTACAGATGAGTGTGTGTGCTCCTATGTGCATCAGTGTGTGAGGAAGCAGAGCAATAATTATAACCGTCTGCCACCTCGGGGAATCCAGACTGGGAGGCTTCTCAGAACAGCAGCAAGTCAGTCATTCAGTCCGTCAGTCATGTGTGGGAGCTGTGCGCATGTAGGGGTGTTGGTGCGTGAGCAAGTTTCTACCTGTATCCTCACATCGCCATGGAGACCAATGGAGAGAGTCCCCGTGGACATCACTGAAGCGCGCGGCGCCGGTTTTCCTCCCTACCAGCTAGGACGACCCAACAAACACTCGTGATTCTAAAAATGTGGATGTGGTATGCAAATCAAAAGCTACTTTTGCTGGACCCCAGGGGGTCCATGCTGACTGTGTGTGTGTGGGGAGGGGTGTGTGAGTGAGTGTGTTTTAGGAGAAGACAGAGAGATATGACATTACATTGGCATGTTTTCGTGTCAAGCAGAGAACCCCCATGGTTCTGGCTCATATGTCAAACCCACCGCCGATGCTCCCTCCGCTCATCCAGTCTCTGTTTACTTGTGGGTGTGTGTTCGTGTGTGGGGGTGTGTGTGTGTGTGCGCGTGCAATTCTTTTCTCTAAGAACGGCGCATGTGAAATTTGATTGACTTTTAGTGTCAGTGATCTGTCACTTTTGTGAGGGAAATGAACTCTTGCGTTTGAGTTGACCAGAAGCGTTGAGTTTCAATCATGTCCAGTTGCATTACTGCCGCAGTCACGCTCATTTTAAAATCTTTATTGATCCAGAGAGCAGCGACATGGCAGCACAACCTGAGTCACTTTCACAATGTGCTGACTTGAAGCAAAACTTCTCATGTCTTGTACTAGTAGTTCTGTGAGAGAACTAGAACTGTGCCTGTGTTTCCATTACAAATGTGTATAAAACTTTGTTCTACTAATGCCAAAAAACACAATTTTGCAATTAAAATCCCATGTGAATAAGTTTGTTCATGGGTTAAAAAACATGACACACCGTCATCGTCCAGCTACTTCCTATCGTCTTCTTCTTCTTCATCGCCTGTCCCAATACTAACAGCTGGTTGTTGATCATGGGACTCACATGATGAGAAAAAGTTGTTTCCATTGCAGTTTTGCGACATAAATCAATTTCGATACAGCCATCTTGATGTAGCGCCAAAACTTATCAAAAGACTTTTTTTTTTAATTGTCATGTTTCCATTAAGCAAACTTATTTTTGAAATGTCAAGTTGTGCAATTACATGGTCAACAGAAACGCAGCTGCAGACAATTATTTTGAAATGTAAGGTCTTCACTTTCAAAGGTTTGATGAGGATTTTTAAATACAATACCTGTAAACTCTTTGGCTTACTTGTTTTATATAAAATAGAGCAGATTTGTTTTGTATCCTTCTCCTGACTGCAACCTTTTTCTTAGCAAACTATGGCTTACGCTAACTGATGGAAAAGCGTGCAGCATAAAGCAACATAAAACATACAGTGTTGTAAAAACAGTTTTCCTCCTCATAGATTTGAGTTTTTTTATTGCGTTGTTTTACAGCTCTGTATGTTACTGTTGCGTGGTGGCAACACAAGAATCAGAATTTACATATAAAACTACTTATTCCTGTTTTGCAACTCTGTTTTCTTCTCATTAACATGTGGTCATAAAATACCACACGGTTGGAATGTTTCTAATGTTACTAGAGAAAAAAATGCAAGAACTGCGTTCATCAAATAAGGATTTTGTTCAGAGGTCTAAACTTGGTCTCAAACACAAAAGGGTTTCCGTCCTTCAGTCCTCTCTTAATCTGCCTGCTTCTCCACACCTCCCTCTCTGCCTTCCTTTTTGGACAGAGTTGCTCTGCCCTTTTCAAAGTTATTTGGAACGCCTCGGGCGCCTATTAGTATTCAGCTTAGCGCCGGCTCTCTTTGTTTCAAGGAGAAATTGATAACTCTTTGGCTAAATTTTGCAATAACGCTCTGGCAAATGGTCAACAGCGCAGACAAAAAATATAACTCACTCTGCTGCCCCTCTCCTCCTTTTCATTTGTTCTGTTTCTTCCTTCCTTCCTTCATTCCTTCCTTCCTTCCTTCCTAACTTTCTTCCTTCTTCCTAATCCTTTTCCCTCGACACCTCACACCAGCAGTTCCTGTTATGAATCGATTGTTTGTGCCGTCGTGAGCTGCTTTTTGAAATTTGCGTTCTTCTGGAATTGGATTTTTTTTTTTTTTGCCTGCCTGCCTTTATTTTTTCTCCTCTGCAAGCGATCTGCTGCTTTACATCTGCCTGCCATTAGGCTGATCCAGGCTCTGATTCATCATCCTCAGAGCTTAATGTGTTTGAATGTCTGCGAACGGTGAAATCAGTCATTGTTTTCTGCGTCTGTGAGGAGGAGACACGGGGAATCAACGCGCCTCTGTTCCTCCACGTGGTTTTTTTTCTCTTGAATTGAGCAGATAGTTTATAGAATGCTTAATGTTTATCTCTCCATCATAGTAAACCATGGAGTAACACTGCTGAATTCTGGTTGTTTTGATTCCTTTGTCTGTTGGGAGCCAGCTGTGTGTGCTGCCAGGAACAGGCACAGTCGTCCATCCACTATAATCTTTTTGCACCTCCAGCAGCTGCTTTACACTGAGTCTTGTGTGTTTCTTATCTGTTCTCTATATGATTTAGAAGTGGAGTATGAGAGCAGAGTCTGGCCTGTGGTGCTCTCAGATATCGACTGAGATGTGTGGGAGCCTGAGGTGGTTTCTGGATCTCTAAATGTTTTTTGATGGATTTGCTGCATCCTGTAACTATTCTTCCATATTTTTCGAAGCCCACAGACTAAATGCAAAGAACACAAGGCTGTTCTGCCAGTCCTGTCAAGTAGAGTTAACAGTAAGTTGACAAATCTCTTTAAACTGTCCTTAATGCTGCTGGTGGCTCTCTTGTGTTTTGACTTCAGCTGACTTTAGTTAAGGATTTTAAATCGCGAATGTGTCAAAAAGCCAGCTTTTAATTGCTTGGATTTCGGGCAGAAGCGGGCATACAGATGATACCAAATATTTTCATGCACTGTAAAGACAGCTAATTGTTTTTTTCCTGACATTAAATCAGAGTAATCTTTACATGTTTCAATTCAGTTGGGATTATCAAAATTCTACCCGTTTACTAAATGTCAGACTAACAAGTTTTGTTGTTTTTTTTATTTCCAACAAGCTCACGATGTCAACTTGTATGACAGGTAAAGGTAGAAGTTATCCTTTCCTGGTAACGTACCAGGGAAGTAACTTCTCTGACTCAGATTGTGGGCATATATCTCGTCCTAGGCCATTTTCAAGTGACCCGACTGATTTCCTGTCAGATTGAGTTTTAGGCCATGACAAAACTGTCATTTTATTCTCATGAAGCCACTTTTAGTCAGTTTTCACACATTGGCTTACTCTGATGCTGAAAACTGAAATCTTTCTTCTTCAGCTTTCTAACTTCTCTTCAGATGAAACTGGACTTTATGTAATGTAGATGAACTCAACCACTTCCAAACACCAGTCAGTTGGGACTCCAAGTCTTCAGGGTTTGGTTTTGAAGAGCTTATCATCAAAACAACTGATGTTTAGAAATATTTATGAGTCCATCCACTTTGAAAACAACTCCGCTCTATGATGCTATGTTGTACCACACTCACTACTGAAATTGTTATTAAAAAACTAATTTTTGGTTTCATCAAACCATAACTTGTTTCTCACACAGATTTTGGAGATAGCTGACATGCTTTCTGCCTCTCCACCTCCTTAGTGTAAACATAATGGATTACAGTAAACTACGTCACATGCAGAACACAACCTGTACTAACCAGATGTTCCAGCAGGACTCCACTGGTAGCATCACTATATATATATATATATATATATATTCTTTCTTCTTTTTTTTCAGTTATTTCAAACAGTCTGCTTTGGATTTTTTGTAACCTATTCATGACCTTTGGGGAAACAAAAAATGCTTTTGCTCCTTTCTAATCCCTCAGCAAACCATGACTTTAGTGAAATGTGAAGAAAGCATCACTTGGACAGTTATACTTTATTTCAACATCATTAGAATCACTATATATGAATAAGGAGCTCTGAAGGCTGAAATTATATTAAGTTTAACAAAGTAGTAGTTTAAGGGTGGATATTTAACCATTATTTTTCATTTTTTGTCCCTCTTCAACAGATTTGCCCATCTCTGTTGAATTGTCCAGGATATCTGTCATATAGACAGACTTTGTAAATCCCAGGAAGAAGGAAATTTTCTCACCACAATGTACAGCAGCAGACATAATTTATTGATTTAACACAAACCCCATTACTCCAGCCAAGTTGTGTAGGCATTTTACATCCACTATAACTATATGAAATTTAGTTTTGCTTAATAAAATAAGACTTTCTCTGGTACTGCTTTACAGCTTTAAGTTCTTACTGGATTTAGCCTGGAGGCATTCTAGTTATTTCCCACTAATAACTAGAATGTCTTATCAAAGCGCTGAGATCATTGGATACGGATCTTAAACTCTCTTAAAGGAAAACTGGGTTTTCTTTGACTGAAGAAGAACAAAATTGGACTGAGTTGATCACTTTGGCAAATCAAAGTCAACAGATTTGACACAACCTACACTCGCTGGTGCAACTTCATTTCAGTGAACATTAAGCTGAAAAACAGCACCAAAAGATCTTTCTACAGCTGCAGTCCAGAAATGAGGAACAAGAAAACATCAGACTAACTGCTGGGCAAAATGTTCTTACTAAAGATTTTGTGCTGATGTATGAACAAGGAAGCTGATAGGTTTAGGAGAATTGCTTTTACGTGACTCTTCAGTGAAAACTGTGTACACGATGATTCATAATAATTCATTGTTTAAACATAATTCATGAGCATCATACAGGGAACATTTAAGTTTTTTGTTCTATTTCTTTTCCAATATATTGATACAATAAACCACTTCTAGTATTGTACTAGTCAATTCTTGTAAAGTCCACAATATTGTTTTGTTTTCCATGTTGACACTGTTGGACACAACCATGTTGGCTTCATGGTCCAGATATTCTTCAGAGTCGGTTACTAAAGATGGGAAGAAAATGGAGGGGGTGTGCGTGTGTGTGTGTGTTCTTGGGCTAGGAATAGACTAGCATTGGTTAGGGTTGGGGAAAATGTCTGGGTTAGGCATAAAATGAATGGAAGTCAAGAGAAAGTCCTCAGTTTGATGGGAATATAACAGTGTGTGTGTACTTGGTTAACAGTCCTATTTAAGACCATTTCTGGTATATTTACTGTCCTTCTGAAGACCAATGAGTGTCATGGGGACCGAAGCCCAGCCCTAACATAGTGGACCCACTGGTCTGGGGTTGAGTTTAGAGGTGAGGTGTGAAATTTTGGTGACCGTTTGGGTTAAATATAGACTAGTAATGATTAGGGAAAATGTCTGGGTTAGGCATAAATGCAGTTACTAAAATGAATGGAAGGCTATACAAAGTCTTAATATGGGTAAGAATGAAAATGTGTGTGTGTGCGCGGGCGTGTGGGTGTGTGTGTGTGTGGGTGTGTGTGTGTGTGTGTCGGGGTGTGTGTGTGTGTGTGTTTTAGCATTTCTCACCTTGTAAGGACCATTTTTCTAACAAATACTATATTGTACTGACCCATTCTTATTATGGGGCCTGGAAAAAAGAAGTGCTGTTTTGGGGGGTTATTAGTTGAGTTTAGGATAATGAACTGAGTTTAGCTTTGGTGTAACCTCTTTGTTTCTGTGGCTTTGTGTGTTTTTTATGTATGTGTGAGCAGTTGTGTGTGCAGCCCTTTCTTTCTCTGTTTTACATAACTGCATTTGTGTGTTTGTCTGTGGGTGTGTGTGGTAGTAGCTGCGTGGCGATGCCAGAAAGAGTGCTGATGAAACGGGGAAAGAGATGCTAACTGAGATGCAGGCCTGAGCGTCGTGGTTGTAGGACAAACACCCTGAGGGAAAAATCTTTGGAAATCTCAAACTTTATATACAGCATATACATTAAGGATGCACCAGTACAAAAAAATTGGGATGATTTTTGCACCAATGTTCTTGTTAGACCCTTTACTGGTATTTCCCATCATAGTATCATTGCTTTAAATCACACCCTCATGGTTGTGATGACTATTCTTCTTTCAATCATTACAAATAAAATACAAATTGAATAATCTAATAGAACCACTTAGTTGACAAAAAACAAGAGTAATAAACAACAAATCAAAAAATTCGAAGTCAAATTATCTGTGAGCATTATTTAATGTCTGCGTCATATTTTGAAGAGCCTCTGATGTCTACAACAAAAACAAGAAAAAATTATATAAAACACATTATCTGGAAACTGATGGATCTAATGAACTGAAGCCATCTTAGTACATTTCAGCCGTCTAAATGAATTGTACAGCTTGCTATTCAGTTCTGCCACAAATTGACATCCTGTAAAAATTGCTGTTCAAATGTATCTGTTAAATACACAATAGATGTCAAACCTGAATAGTGACTCTGCTGCTTCAGGGTTATGATTCATTCATCTGAACACTGACCTCTTCTTGGTTCCCTCTTGTCTCTCTGGCCACATGTCACGTCTTTGTGGTCTCCATGTGGGATTCACTTCATGTCACAGAGAATAAATGGATGGCTCCACCTGGGTGGCTTCAGGCCCATCTCTGTTCTGCTCTCAGACTCCCTGCTTTACATGGAGTGAGACTCGATTAATGGGATATATCAGTCAAGTGGGCCAGTGGAACAGCAATAGCACCATGTTGTAAACCATCACATTTTGGTTTTATAATCTTTGGGCTTTGCATGTTAAGACTTTCTACCTTTTCTTAAGGACTCAAGCTAACACTCACCTCTTTCAGAAACTAATTCCTCCCAACGTGTGAGCTTACAAATTGCCACATTGGGATTGAAGGACGAAGGAGGTGTGACTGACTCTTCGATAACACCAACAAAACAGTGTCATCTGTAAAAAGCAAGGATGAAACGATGCATCTCGAAATCAGACACTGTCCTCCACAACCTGAGATCTGTCCCAAACAGGATTGGTGATGATGGGTGCACCCTGCCAGTGGCTGGATTTTTCCTGCATCCTTGGTGCACAAAGGAGCGTTACAACAGGTCCTTCCTTTCAGCAGTTGTAAGACTTTAGAACCACGACTGCTCTAAGCAAATTCAATAAATCTTTATAACTAGTTATCATTTGTTAAATATTGATTAGTTTTAGATTTTAATAGTTATAGTAGTTGGTTTTTTTTGTTTTTTTTTTAGTTTTTTCATAGTTTGACCCATTTGAATTCTGCACTTAACCAAAGTATTGTGCTGTGATTATGAATAGGTTGATTGGGTAATGAGTACTCAATAGAAGATACAATTTAAAAATAATCAACTGACTCGAGTTTTCTCACAACTTTTGCTGTCGCCATTTTGCGGTCTAGCTTAAGCCCCACCAGGGGGAATATGGAGAACATTAATTTGCTGACAGCTGACGAAAACCGCTTGTGTGGGAAAAAAACATTCACATCGGTTTACAAGACTAATGAATAGATTCATAAACATGAAAACAAAGGATATACTGTATGTATCATTTCAGTATGTTTGAACTGGACATAGTTCTAGTTAGTTATAGTGTTTTTATTCATTTCAGGTAACAAAAATCTCAATTTCAGTTTTAGTTGTTTTGTTAGTTTTAGTTAACTATAACTTTGCTCAGATGGAGAGTACCTTTAATCTGAGGTTTTTTTTGTAACTGCAGTGTTTCATTACCTGTGTTGTCAATTTTTTCTTACTGTACAGTCTTTTATTCTTATTTTTATAGATATAGATTATTTTTTTTTTACATTTGTATGAATATGCACATCCCCCTTAACTATTCTATTCTATTCTAAAACCGGGTGAAATAAAAATAATACATTTTCCATGCAATCCAAATCTCTAATTATAACATATTTTGTTTTTTTTTCCCTACCTGCTCCCATCTGCCATTATGATTTGAATCTCTTCTGCACTGCAAGGAAGAAACTCGGCACGTCTTAAAGCCTGCGGGTGTTTCCTACCTCGACTTTGATCAGTGAAACGGCGTAAAGACCGGAGATGTCATTTGTCAAACATGCTGATTGTGATTCGCTTAAATGTTTCCTTCAACCATCAGTCATCCTCCAATTGAGTTATATCACCAAGACATCTCCGATAACTGCAAGGAGATGTCTTAACTATTACCACTGCAAAGCTTTTATTGATTGGACCAGCAATGCTCTCATACACACACACACACACACACACCACCACTGAATGTTGGAAACAGAGCAGATAGAGAAGAACACAAAGAAGAGAAGAAGTTTTCTTTTAGTTTGTGGAACCAGAGCACCGGCTGCCTCGCTACTTTTCCTCCACTAAAAGTTCCCTTTATTCAGCTCAACAAAATGCATATCAGGAAAATTGCAGCTTCGCCAGCTTTTTTGCCTCAAGTACTGCTGCTGAGGTACTCTGAGAGGAAAATGAAAGAAAATGGACTGTGCTTGTGCTAGAAATAATGCAGGAATTGGTATGGGGAAAAAGTCCTGTACACACACACACACACACACACGCTCTTTCTCTGTTTTTTTCTCCCATATTTTCTCTCACATTCTCTCTCTAAATGCAGGCCTGTTTTATTGTGAATTAAACTGGAGTGGAACACAAGAGGAGGAAGAGTTTGAAATTCACAGAGCACAGGAAGGGCAGAGAGAAGGGCGAGATAAGGGCTGAGAGGCTTAGAGACAGGAAGAGAGCAGAATGAGGAGGAAGCATGGAGGTAGAGAAAGCAGCACGGGGATGCTGAATCAGAGAGAGGGAAGAGAGAAAGAGACAGAATGAGAGAAAAAGAGAGAGAGAGAGATGCTGCGATAAATACTGCAAAGAGGAAGTGGGGCTGTCAAGATAAAGACAAACTCAGGCAGAGGGAGGGGAAGATTAGCAGTGAGCTTCAACGTTTTCCAAGAACGATTGAGAAGTAAAGCAGAGCCAGTAGTGACCGAGGAAGGAGGGATGAAAAGGAGGAAAGAAAAGCAGGGCAAGAAAGTGTCTCTCCAGTGCCAGTCTGGAGGAAGTGCCAGGCGCCAGTGACACTGGTCGCCATGGGAACCAGCATGGCCAAAGGAACACATTCTGGTCAACATGGGCAAGCAGATTTTGTCCCCCCTTTTCTTAAAGACACAAGTCCAGTAAATCAGCAGAAAGTTTGTCACCTTTTGGAATTTACCTGCCAACAAATGACAAACTGCCATGCTGCTGGTGAGAGTAACATGTCAGCTGTGTGAGGCGATAAAAGCATTTGGGACACGCGTTTAGGATGATTGCTATGATATTTGAGGGACACATGGCAAAAGTCAACTCAGGCCAATGACCTGAGGAATTTTCGGAATCACCTTCTGCTCAGAGTTAGCACAGGTGCTACATCTGGACTGGAAAAAAAGGGCAAAAAAATTAATTTAATTCTAGTCCTCCATCATGCTTTTGTTTATATCTACCTGTCATTTCAGTGGTGGAAGATGACACAATGTTAGTGTGAAATATCTCATCAGCGTGGCATTACCACATGTGACACTGAAGCAGTGTTGCCAGGTGTACCATAATTATCATAGTCGTATGATAATTTTGCCCTCTGCATGATGTAAGATTAATAATCCCAAAAACGGCCAAATATATGATAATTTGACCATTGTGTGAATATGTGGTTGTAATCGGTTGTAATCAGCCTGTCGCAACTGTCTGTTGTGAACCCTGAAAGCATCTGTTTCCAGAAACAGATGCACGACTGACTGGAAACTCCAGCCAGTCAACAAAAAAGAAGAAAAAATGAAATGAAGAAGCAGAGCCTTGCTTCTGAATCCATTCCGTACTGACGCCACAAAGCTGTGATTGCCTGTTAGATGCTAATCAACACTCGAGTGACTACAGCGCATCCATAGACTTGTTATTTTGGTTGTGACAGGTGTAAGATAATTTCCCTTAAAATACGCTAATTACCGTATTTTTCGGACTATAAGCCGCTACTTTTTCCCCACGCTTTGAACCATGCGGCTTATAGCCCGGTGCGGCTATTCTGTGGATTTTTCTTCAACCGCCAGGGGGCTCTTTAGCGGGCAGTGAATCATTGGAAGTCAAAATTGGAAATCAAAGAAGGAAGCACGCCTTTTCATTTAGAACAAGCACATGCTAGCAGCAGGCACGACGGAGAAATGTTTTCAAACTCATACCCCCCTCATCATGGAAACCACACGAAGAAGTTCATACGATGCAGTTTTTAAGTTGAAGGCTATCGATCTGGCAGTACAGATCGATAGCCGCTGCACGTAAGCTCGGTGTGACCGAATCCATGGTTCGGCGCTGGAGACGCAGGGCTGCGTCCTTAATAGCAGATTTATTGTGGAAAACCGAAAGCGGTGGAGATACCAGCAGCTTATAGCCCGGTGCGGCTTTTATATGTACGTATCCAGTTTTTAAAAATAACACTTTGTGGGTGCGGCTTATAGTGAGGTGCTCTCTAGTCCGGAAAATACAGTATGTATCTCTGGTGTGATAATCCTACATTTCTCACCTGGCAACTGAGAAAAAGAACATTAGGAAGTCTGCCATGCATAATAGTTTTAGCGTGTTGTACAGTGTTTTTATGTCTGAAAGCTTCATATTGACTTTTATAGAACATACTTTTTGTTATTGTGGATAAATAGCTTAATCTTTGTCTCCTCTGACCATAAAACATTTTTGCAGCCAAGCGTGAAGGTGTGTATTTGAAGGTGTGTTTGGAGTAGTTGCCTCGTTTTAAGGTTGAGACTCTTTAAGTACAAGATGAGGTCAGACTTGTTTTGCTGCAGAGATTCACATGGCTGTCAATAATTTAACACTTGAGCACAGCTGACAGTTATTCCAAACATACATGAGAGCTGATTTTACTGTAAATAAATACACCATTATAGCCATGGCCTAAACCCTACAGAAGGTTACTTGAGCTTAAAGTGATTTGTTCCAGGAAACCAATCAGTTTAAATGAACTCTACTAATTTTACCAAGATGGCTGATGAAATATCTAGGTGGAAATTTAAATGAAGTTTTTTAATGGCTTCAAAAAGGGTAAATTTGAGGTTCAACTTGCAAGAGGGAATTCAACAACTTGTTAGTGTGGATGGACATATTCATGCACACCAACAGCTTTGCAGAGTCAAAATTGTGTGTATAATCTTGACTCTGTATTAATTAAAGGCTTTGTTTAGAGCTAGTGAAGCTCATAGACTCTAAAGGCGACCCAGACTATGTATTAATTGAATCTGAACATTCACTGTGTGTAGTTAGAATCTTCATGAGAGAAAAACAGGATTACTAAGAAATAAGTGGAAGATTGTCTTTTGTCCTCTGTTTTTAAATTCTGTGAACCATTCAATAGATCCTGACCTCCAGGTTGGGGTCCACTGATCAAACCACATACTGTGTCACAGAGCCTGAGGGCACATCTGGTTCTATAATAAACCCAACACAGTGTGACTTTAGCTACTCGCAGCGTGGGTTCAGCTACAGGTTCACTGTAATGTCTTCTGAATATTAGTGGGCCCTAGTATTTCAGGAAAAGGTTTGGCTTCAAGCTTTGCCGCCAACCTTTTAGCAGAAATGCTTTCATAACTAATAATATTCGATTATAAATAGCTCCCCATGCTTATGCTATGGTCTGCTGAGCTTCATATCTATTGCGTGGACATGATGGTAAACAGCGTTAGAGAGAAAGAGTCAAATAAAACCACTAAACTTGTCATTAGATCACAAATCTGTGGTTGATTGTCCAAGTTTTGTAAAACCTTGCCCTTTTTTTTTTACCAATTTCTGCCAATTCTGATTTACCTTTAAAAACTTTTAACGTCATGATGACCTCATTGGGCGAGAGGCGGGATCCACCCTGGACAGGTCGCCAGGGCAACACAGGGCAAACAACCCTACACATTCACTCAAATCTAAGGACAATTTAGAGAGATTAAGCTATCAGGCATGTTTTTGGACTGTGGGAGGAAGTTAGAGTACCCAGGAAGAACCCACACATACACAGAGATAGCAGGCAAACATGCAGAAAGACCCCAGGTCAGGACTCAAACCAAAGACCTTATTGCTGCAAGGCAACAGTCCAACTGTGCAGTCCTCTCGAAATATTATTTGGTAGAATTAGCAACTCAAGTTGAATAGGGAAGAAAAAAGTTAGGATGCAACTTCTTTAAAAAAGTTTTTCCATAAAGTGTCACCATGTTGACAGTCTGTGAAAAGATTGAGTTCTTCCTCCTCCTCGCTGAGTTCCTATTGCCGTCTGAGGAAATGCACCGCTCCAACCAATCAAAGCCAGGAGGCGGGGCTTAGCCCTGTCAATCCATCTCATGCACTCGCTGCTGAATGTGCTAATGGCGGAGAAACAACTTACTATAAAAGGAAAACCATTTATCTGCCGTCATTGGCAGCTATGCTAACTAGCTTTAGCATTCACAACAGGCTGTGCTAATTCAGCGCTGCAGAGAGCAAAGCAGGAGGGATAAGGAGCACCATTCGGAGGGTGATTGACAGCACTTAGACCCTCCACCTGGCCCTGATTGGTTGTTTCTCTTTAAAACTGGGAGAAAGCAAAAGAGCCTGATCTTCTCACTGATTATCTACCTCATACCAAAATCACAACATTGTGACAGTTTTGACAAATATGCAGTACAGTTACATCCTGCATCTGTAACTTCAAGGTTGTTAATTTACCTGAGTGTTCAGAGAAACCGTTCACATGGAGATACACATATAGAAATACATCAGCCTCCATTAAATGCGTTACATGGGAAATAGATCCAGTCAGCTTCACAGAAAAAAGTGAATGGCGCTCCAACCTTAAAAAAAAGAAAAACAATTTGTTAACTTGAATTAAGTTAGTCAAACTTGGCATGACAGCTTAATAAACTTACTATATTTACTTGGATAAACTTTTGATTACTTAATGAATGTATTAAGTAATCAAATGAAGTCAGTTTTTTTGACGGCAGATCACGTGTTTCTTTTTCTTCAGAGTAAAGCGCGTCTGCCCCGTCGTACCACACGTCACCGCGATGCATTTAGTTCGATCTGGAGCAGCTCTGAGGCGGCTGCCCAAACTGTTTCTGCAAATGTGTTGCTGGGCCACGTGAACATCCTTCAAATGAACGTAAAACCAAGTGAGATCTCTCACACCTTCTGTCTCCAGGGCCAACAGGTCACTTCAGTTCAGTTAGCCGGTGTGTGGACGTGCGTGGGGGTGTGTGTGTGTGCAGGAGACCGATGGAGAGGTGGAAGAGAGCGGAAATGCCAAGGATGAAGGGTGCTTGCATGCTGTGACTCGTCCTGCTCAGATTCAGACAGCAGTCAGGGACCCTGTGGCCTCCCAGCAGTGCAGCGTGACACAGCTACTAACATTCTGCATACACACACACACTCACACACCCTTGTCTGCTTCCAGCCCGGTGCCGTGGAGCCGGAAGTAGGGCAGATAAAAGAAAAGGAGTGGAAGAAAGAAAAATGTTGGATTGCGGAGAAATTGAATAGGCAAAAAACAGAACATGAAAGATGAAAAAGACAAAAAAAAAAAAAGGAACCACAAATAAATAGAAAAAGGCTCACACACATTCTCAGGCTGATCTGATGGAGGCAGCGCATTGCGTGATCTGTTCTCCAGTGCGCTGATGGAGCCGGTGGAGTTGCTGAGTATTTTTTGGAAACTAGGTCATTGTTCCTCCCACTCAGCCTGTCTGATCAGGCGCACAGCCCACCCGCCCCCCACCACCATCTTTTTTTTTTTTTTTACTAACTAAGCACCTCTCGTTTCTACTTTTTTTTTTTTTTTAGCTGGAGGGAAAGACAAGAGCTAGGATTGTTTAAAGTCAAGAGCTTTTATTTAAAAAAAAAAAGTGACTGTGCACGCCGATGTACCGGCATGTCGCTACACGGAGCAACCAGCACTGCATGAACTGAGGCTGGAGCACATCGGCACCAATGACCGCATCAGGAGAAGGGTCATCGGATCAGCCCCATGCGTCCAGCTGGG
The DNA here is from genome assembly GCF_003331165.1 of Xiphophorus hellerii. NCBI lineage: Eukaryota > Metazoa > Chordata > Actinopteri > Cyprinodontiformes > Poeciliidae > Xiphophorus > Xiphophorus hellerii. The sequence continues at coordinate 30,567,835 of NC_045674.1, forward strand.
CTCTGCTCCGCTGGCGGCTCCGCTGGCTTACAGGCTTTTAAATATTCAGCCTCTGCATATTGACCGCACTCAGATTGAATTATACAGTCATTTATTCATCACTCATTTCACACAAGAAGGTGTGACGCACTGCCCTCGTACCAATCTGTGAGACATACACACACGCACACACACCCCCACACACGCACACACTGCAGGCAAAGCAGACAGGAAGGGGACAGAGGCTGAGACTCAGCCATCCAGGATGAGTAATCATTGCTAACTGCACCAGCAGAGAGAGGAGAGGGAGTGGTGGGGGGAAGATGGAAGGTTTGAGGGGAGGAAGAAGAGGGATGTCCAGAGTGGCAGGAGAGGAAGAAAAAAACTGAATGGAGAAGATGAGGGAGAATGATGAGAGCAGCAAAGAGGAATCTAGTCATGGATTTGGCTGGAATGAAGAGCGATGAAGTAAAGCTGGGCGAAAAAGCGACTGACTCACCAGCAGCGTTTCTGTCACAAATGTGCGCAAATCTTTGTCTGTATTCCGCTAATGTATAAAAACAAAAAAACAACTACAAACAATTTAGCTGTTTCTGTGTTTCTGTTGGAGATAGGCACCAGCGCCCCTCCCGACCCCACTAGGGACAAGGGTGTAAAGAAAATGAATGAATGGATGTGTTTCTGTTAAATAAGGAGTTAAAATTATACGTCAATTGATATTAATTCAATTCATGTGATTTTTAAGAGAGAAAACAAAATTAAAAGTTGAACAAACAGCAAATAAATTAGGTAAAAACCAGCTCATTGTTCTACGCTTTGCTTCATCCAGAGGCCCCACTGTTCTCCGATTGGCCCACTAGAAATTCTACTGGAGAAATCCAGGCCAATGGGAGAAATCCCAGATGGCGCACTGAAAGGAGATGAAACTCGAGTGAAATTGCGTGGCAAGGCAACGACCAGGCTACAGATTGGACAGGAGGAGAATATAGCACAGCAAACAGAAGTGGTGAGTTTGTCCTCCAGCAGCCGTAGCAACATAGCTACAGAGCTAGCTAAGGATAACCAGGGTTTTGTTTAGGACACCAGAATGGCTCGGGCCAACTCTGAGGTGACATGTAAATTTTTCTAAATGTCCATTTTATCCATTTTTGATGAGCCTGTGTGAATTGCCCTAGTTTCCTGTTCGTGGCTAGCAGGAGTTCTCTGCTGCATTCATTATCTCATTTGTTTTTGTTACAGTCTTTGTTGCTCCTTTTTGAGTTGTATTTTTTTAGCTCTTCTTTCGTCATGTAGCACTTTGAGATTTGTTTAAATATAAAGTGCATTATATGTAGCATGTATTATTATTAATTAAGGGTTCGTCCATTTATGACAATGAGGCCGGTGATGGGCCGATACTTACATGTGAAGCCGATATTCTCCCCGAATCTTACCTACCACAGCAAAGGTTTAAAAACCAACCTCTGTCCTTTTTTGCTCTCCCAGTAATACGTTTATTACAAAGAAAAAGACGGGACTAAAAGAAATGAAACTGAGACTTCTTTGAGCAGCAGCCGTGACGTGAATCGAAGCAGAAACTGTAGTAATCACAAGGTCAATAAACCTGAAGCCAAATGAACCTACTCTGTCAAACTGACAATGACCTTGAGTAAATAAACCCAAACTGCAAGGGAGGAAGTGGCTATGTGGTGATGTAGCATAACTTTTCCTTTAAACAAAACCAGCAATCAAAGTTTTAGAAAGGTACAGTAGCAGAGACCGTGATGCTCTACAGCCGCAGAAGTTTTTTGTTTTATTTTTCCTGCAGATGTGACTCACAGTGCCATGAAAAACTACTTTCCACCCTCCAGACGACTTCTTCTGTTATTTTCTTTTGTTTTTATTCCACTTGAATGCTTCTGGTTTTTGGTTTTCAAAGTATGATTTCCATTTATAGGATGGTAAAGCTGCCATACCCCAATCTAAAGGAACTCAAAACCAGATCAGAATCAAAATTCTGTATATCATTATCTGTTGCTTTTTCTCCAAGGCCCCGGTCAGTTTTGACTGTTTGTTTCTTTTAAAGCTGCAGTATGTAACTTTTATAAAAATATGTTTGTCACATATTCGCTAAAATTGTCACCATGTCACTAATCTGCGAAAAGATGGATCTCCTCCTCCAAGCAGAGCTGCTATTTCCGTTTGAATAAATGCACCACTCCTGACCAAAAACAGCCAATCAGAGCCAAGAGGTGGGTCTTAGTGCTGTCAATCATCCTCATGTAGTTGCTCAACATGCTAATGAGAGGGAAACAACTTACCGTTACAGACAAATGCAGGGTGCTACACAGACAGTGCAAAGATCCGCTTCCTTTCTCTGATTGGTTGTTTCTAGTTAGTACTAGGGAGCACTGGGAGCTTGATTTTTCACAGATTATCTGTGTCATACCATGCTGCCATGACATGACAGTTTCAAAAAATATATAAAGAAGTACGTTTTATAAAAGCCACATACTGCAGCGTTGAGTGAAATTGTCATGTGAAAGCTGCTCAGATTATTTTTGTTTGATGTTAAAAATTGTTTTGTGTGAAACAATTTTGGTCACAAAAATGTTTTGTGACCAACATTTTAGCTATGTCAACATAGCTAAAATCTTACACAAAGAAGTAAATCAATATTTCACAACTCTGTATGTTAAATGAAACTTGTCTGCTGAGCCCATCATCCTCGCTGTCAGTGAATCAACTGGCAGAGGGAGTAAAAAAATGAAGCCACTGGCTCTGATAAACAATTTAAGCACCGTGTAATATTTAGCTTGAGCAAACGAAATAACCGCGGGACGATCCGGACTTGGAACATTTTCCTTCAGCCACATCTCAATGTAGCGATACTGAACGTCTCACAAGACTAAATGATACATGACATTAGGTTCATTAGAGCAAGGAAACAACAGACAACATTTGAAGAAAAATGTCCTCAATTTTGCAAAAAAGTTTCTATGCAGACATATCATAAACATTTAATCTCCTTCTGTGAACAACAGTTTTTAATCTTGCTACAGATTTCCATCATTGGGTTTAGGTCTTTGACTTGGTTATTTTGACACACACTTGTGTTTTGACCTGATCTATTCCACTATAGATCTCTTTCATTACTTCTGGATCTCGGGTGGTGATTTGTTTCCTTTTTTTGGTGACATATAAAAAGTTTGCTCTAAACCCACATGACTATTGGATGGAAACATATCTATCATGAGACTACTAGCACCAATTGGCTGGACCTTTGTTGTATTAGGTCAGTCACTTTAAAGGTGGTGAATATTTATGCAATCTCTTGTCTAATGTTTAATTATCATCTGGTTGATGATGATTGATTTTGTAAACACAATAAAAGGGTAAAACAAAAGCCTCCAAGGGGGTGAATACTTTTTCTCAGCACTGCATATAAATCATCTGCGTTCTTTGACCCAGCTCCACCTCCATGCTCCACTCCGTGGTGTTCTAGCCCACATTGCAGGCTGATCAAGTGCCTGTATGGTGGTCTCGGCGTAGTAACCCAGACCCACGCAGACAAATGTCCACCCCACTCTGTCCTGCTCCCACTGAGCCAGGTGATAAAAGAGCTCTGTGTCACCAGGCACCAGAGGGGAGAGATTCATTACCTGACCTGTGCTGCTGACTGGGACACAATTGGCTCTGACTGCTCTGTAATGCACTGACACAGGGGGAAGTAGATAGATGGCCGAGTAAAGAAAGAGGAGGCTGATAAAAGAGGAAAGCATTGGAGGGGATGGGGGCAAAAAGAGGATGGAATAGTCAAAAGAGGAAAGAGGATGAGAAGACAGGTGGATAGATGACGGAATCAGAAGATGTTGGGGTTGGGGGGAATGTTAACATACGGAGAGAAGAGAAGTGAAAACAGGGAACGCTAATAGAGAGTGAAAGAATAACCAAAGACGTGTTTTCATCTAACTGTCAAGCTAATTTTACACAGACCCTTGAAGTGGCACCAAAATGGAATGATCACACAGCTAGTTTCATCAAAAGCCCTTCTTAATGCCAGACTCGGCACATTCAGCGGATGAATGGGGGAGAGGATGCAGATTGTTCCAGAGGCTTAATGAAAACTTGCCGTCACTTGACTGAAGCTGTTGCCATGTTTGCCATTTTCAGCAAAACTGCAGCCATGGTTAAAGGTTTCCACTGCAGCTCTGCTGCTCTTTCTGTCAAAGGGCCATAGTCCAAAAGTCTTTACCTCACTTTACATGCAGCTGTGCTCGCTCCCACCTGCTGCCCTTCAGAAGCAGGCCTTATGATGCTGTAACAGGATTCAGTAGAGCTAGTTAGACATCCTGTAGTCTTCTCAGCATGTGATCTTCTGACCTTGAATTTTTAGCAACACCTTTCCTTGCATATGTGTCCATTTTCATGCATAACAAGGAAATGATAGTGGCACGATTCTTTAAAGGAAGGCATTGCTATCCAGTGATGTCAGTAAGGCTTTACATACTAACGCTTTACTGACATTGAACCACATTTTTCAGTAATGAGTAATCTAACGCATTTCAAATCCAGTAGTCAGATTACAGTTACTTATCGAAATCACTTTGCGTTACTGTGCATTACTATTTTCTTTTGTAATTTAATTTTATTTCCTCTACGCGTGTTGCGGAGTGACCACCGTTTCTATGAGACAGTTATCAGCAGCGACAGAAACATAAACAATGGAGGCAAGAGGGAGATGCGCATTTTGTTGCTGGAAAAACAGGAACTATTTTGAGTTTCGCTCGCCAAGTCCGATTATAAGCAGCTTTGGAGTTGTTTTTTTCTAAAGTCACTTGCAGATTTAATGAGTCGACGGTTGCTGTTTTGGGGCTTGCAAATAAACAGACATAGGTCTGGCATCCAGTTAGTTTTAGTCAGGTTCTCCCTCTCCATCATTTCCTGGATGATCCTTCCCACCGTGTCTTTGTAAATGTCAAGTTACTATATTACCTCTGAATTACGTCGAGCTTCGTGTTGCGCTTCAGAGAACGGCAGACATCGAGAATAATTTGAACAGCGCAATGAACGAGTCCGTAAAGTTGTGCAACTAAACGCCATTATAATTATTAATATTAAGATAAGTGTCACAAATCTGTGCAGCCATCTGAGTTGTGGAGCCGCAGGAGACGTAGCGCACAACCTGGATGCTGGGGTTGGGGGGGTTAAAATCCTATTTATAAAAACCACACAAAACTACGCACAAATTTTTAAAGTTTCTTTTTGTACTGTTGTAACCATTAAACAATCTCCCCTTCTGTTCAGCCTTATAAGTGGAGATATATTGTTGATGTTACTATTATAAAGGAGTTTGCAATTAAGTATTGGGAAAGATCAATCTAATTTTCACAGGTGGCAGAGTGTTGCTGTTAGCAGCTACTGAAATTAACTAAAAAAGTTACTTTTAATGTGACCTAGTTACTTTCCAAATCAAGTAATCAGTAATCTAACTAAGTTACTTTTTCAAGGAGTAATCAGTAATCCAATTAAAGTTACTTTTTCGAAGTAACTATGCCATCACTGTTGCTAACACATGAGGTTAATGAGTTCAAGCAAATCTCTCCTTCTTTTCTAAGAATCAGTTGACTAATTAGATTGATAGAATAATGCCCAAGAAACTCTTTCTCAGTTTTACCTTTGCTTATGAAATGACTGTGACGTAAATAAGGCAACTAAAGGTAAGGTAACTGTCCGCGAACATCTGGGATTTCATAGTGAAGCATACTGATTACCTACATTCCTTGTGACAAATTCTGTTATTTCCCACAAGCCGAATGGATTTTAGCATGTTTCTTCTCCCTCTGGAGAAATAAACGTAGTCCTTGCAACTTGTTGCACTGGTTCTCGCAACAATGACGAGTCGGGAGTGAGAATGTGTTGGTTCTCTGTGTCGCATACAAAACAGTTTGTTTTGAAAACCGTTTCCCATCAGGCAGATTACTGTGCAATACCAAGTATGCGTACACAATCATAAAAAGATATCTATGTACAGATGTGTCTGATGTAGGACAAAACTAGAAAAATACTTTTTAAGCTAACACGGTACTGCACGACGAGTTAATGAGTCTAAAGATATAAGCCAAAACTGATGTGGATATTTTTGTATAAAATCTGAAGCCAGAAAGTTTGCAAAGCACAACATAACTGCCAATGACTTTGGCCACAACTGTAGATAAATTGGTTGTAAAACTTAATGGCACATATGCTTGAGGAACCTGGGAGAGTAAAAGGACCCAACAGTACATGATTTCACCATAGAGAGAACAACATATTAGAAGCAATAAAGAATTGTGGGTTAACCCATTATCAAATGCTGCACTCTTTCATTTCATAAGGAACACTGTTGGTAAAGATAAAAACTGGCAACAAAACCAAGGATGGCTTAACCTTAATGTTTTAAAGGCTATGACCACAGCAAATGGACGTCTGGAAAGCGCAAATGCGGAGTGGATCTGAAGTTCTGCAGGAGCCATCTCACCCCAACTGTTCCTTGACTCCTGATTTCCAAAATTTCTCTTTCTTTTAACAAACATGCTTGGAATTCCAAGTTGGATCTGTTCAGTATTCTAAAGGATTATAATGTTTTAAATTATAATGGCTGCCACTCCCATTTACATAACGCACTGCTGATCCCCCCCCCCCCCCCCCCCCCCCTGCCGCCGCATCATCTTTTGGAAATTCCCTCCCTGCAACAGCTGTACATTGAGATGGCATAATTTTGTACCATGAGAGCAATTAGTCTGAAAAGAAGATACATACTTAAGTATATAACTGTGTTTACAGTTCAAATTAAATTCAAAGAATATTCTAATTTGGGTCTTTTACTGTACTGGGACTCTAAATCCACACCAACTGATAGAGTGTCAGTTTTAGATTTGAGCCCCTTGTTTTGTGTACAGATTACTATTACTACTACCAGTAATAGTAAATTACTATTAAAATCTGGAAAAATAGCATTGTAGTGTGTGTGTGTGGGCGTGTGCGGACGGGCGTGGGCGCGTGTGTGTGTGTGTGTGTGGTCTTAGTAAAGTGTGTAGATGGCTAATTAAGAGTGTAAATAGAAATCTATGTAAAACTGTTGATGCTTCTAACATGAGCTGTAACAGCCGGTGTTCTAACTAAATACCCGATCTGTTTATCATTGGGTTCTTCACACACAAAGACAACAATGAGATCACCTTGCTTAGCAAAGTATTCCTATGTGGGTTGATTGCTTTAGCTTTTCACAATTGTTAGTCTGAGATGCAGCTAATGTTTAGGTCCACTTTCAATCATAATAATTACTTTCTTCCTTGTATGTAAATATTTGGTTTAAACCATATATCACAACTTTGATTTAATAAAGCTGTGCAGACTACTTGTGTTCAGTGGGTGTGTTTACAGAAAAACATATGAATTCTTTAATGGATTATTTTTGTAATGCAGGAGCAGTGGGACCAGTGTGATTATGATTATGACAAATGCTTAGAAGTTCATACAAAACATCACTGAAATGATTACTTGTTTGCTCCCTTTTCTGATTGTGTCAATGTTAGCTAAAGTTAGTTTTCTTTGATACTTTCTCATTTTTCATTCAAGTTATTCGGAGCTTAAAGTATGATCTGAAGCTTTCTAAGATCGTGTAATTGTCAGATCTTTAGCATCAAATTATGGCACGTCAGAGATTACTTTACCCTACATTCAAACATCAGAAGGGTGCTGTTTAGCCTGCTGCTGTGCTCAGTTGTTGTGTTTTTTGAAGTCAGTTCCAAGCTTTTGCCTTTTCCCAGCCACACTTTGACTGTCGGCAACATGCTTTCACTGTTGGGTTGGTTACAAGTTCACAATGCCCAACTGGGTCCAGATCCACCTAAAAACCTGTTTGTTTGACTGCTACTTAGGTCCAGTTCCCTCTGTCCAGGTAGCCAAAAAGTCATGTACTGTATTGTACTGTATTGTATCACGAGTGTAAATCATCTCTGGCTGTAGGTTTAGTGTAGTTGTCCTTCTGGGCAGTGGACCTTTTCCAGTGTCTTCAGTCTTTTTCAGCCTCTAAAAGACTTCCTTCAAGAACGTCCCGGTATCTAACTCCATCCATCTTTCCCTCACCTTTGAATATCTTCCCTGCATCCTCAGGGCATGATGCAGCCATTAATGTGTTGTAGAGATGTAGAGATATTCAGGATCACATACAGTATTCGTTTTCTACCACACATATCATTTTGCATGTAGGCCAACGAATCCAATTTTAGGTTTTGTCTGACCAGAGAGCACCTTCTCGTCTTCTTTCATATTTAATATGTCCCCTACTGGCAAACTGCAAATGGAACTTGTTGGAGTGCATGGCTAGTAGCTATCCTATCAAACCAAACTGTGGATTTTCACATTTAACTTGAGCTTCTTCTCTGATTAAGACTCCCCTGTTATTATAGATAGATGACTGTGTACGTTTTCAGTTCTGTCATGCTTTTTCCTTTGTCTTCTGTTGCATCAAATATCCTAAATTACCATAAGATTGTCAGTTTTGGATGGTGTTTTACAATCAAACCTTGCTTTAGACATTGAGGTAACAATGGTGATGGTGGTATGACCCCCCACTGTCTGTCTCCATCGTTGTGTCCTTGGGCAAGACCCTTCGCCCTCCTGGCCTGATGGTGGTGGTCAGAAGGCCTGGACATGCTCATGCATGGCAGCCTAATAGCCCCAGGGCAGCTTTGACTACAATGTAGCTACACCATTAGTGTGCGACACTAATGTTGATGAGCTAAAACATTAACTTTCTATTCACCTTAAATCTGGAACAGATTTGTTTCAAAACAACCAAAACACCGAGTTCCTTTAAATCAATACTAGAAACCCACCTGCTTAGAGTTGATCTTGAAACATAATGAATGAAACATATATGATGTGTATTATGATTTTTTTTTTAATTACTTTGTATTATGATTATTTGGGGCTTGACAAAATGTAATCTTATTGATTTTCACAATTGTTGACTGTGTGATGTGTTTGTGGCGTTTTTATGTCTTCATGATGCAAAGCACTTTGAACTGCCTTGTTACTGAAATGTGCTATGCAAGTAAACTTGATTGGTTGGTTAAAGGGATTGAATGCAAAAGGCACACCACAATTTTCAGATTTTATTTGTTAAAGCAAAAACTCCGCTATAATTATTACCTTTCTACTTCATAGGTAATCATTATTTTGTGTTGGTCTAACATCCCAATGAAATGAGTTTGGGTTTGTTTTGTAATGTTCCTAAATCTGGAAAGGTTTGAGGCCTTATCAGGACTGTTCATGGTCAAGGAAGACCAGAGGGAGACCAAACAGTAGGACAATGATAGATAGTTTTTGTGGACTAGCAGGAAAAAAAAGGTACATCGTCACGCTCTCTCTGTGGATTACTGGAAAAGCTTAAAAGAAAAAGACATGAAGAAAAACTATCCAACAGATACAACACTTACCTACAAAAACACACACTAATCTGTCAAGGACACAAAAGGAGGCAAGCCAGGACTGCATTTGCATGACAAACTGACCCTGCTAGGTTGATTGAGGAGAGAACAGTTTTAGGAGACAGGCTGACTGTGTGGTACGGTGCCTGCCACCTCTGGGTGGGCCTCAGGATTGGAGTGTGTGCAGGTAGGTGGCTGGGTGATTTGTTTGTGAGCGGGTTTGTGCAAACCACGAGGTGGTAGTTAGGGGATATGGGACTTAGTTCAATGGGAGAAAAACGAAAAGGCAGAATTCATCAGGTTATTGTGCCGGGCTGTGTGTGTGTGGGGGTGGGTGTGTGTGTGGGTGTGCATCTCTGAATTTGTGGGAAGGTGTGTTTGTGTGTGTTTCTTTACAAATCCAGGAGCAGGGTGGGAGAGGGAGGGATAGGGGGAGGGGGGAAACGAGTGTGTTTTCATGTCTGTGCCTGTATGTAATGTCTGCTTACGTTGGAGTGTGTGTGTGGTCGTGAAACGCAGTTTCGATCCATAGTCCAGTATGCTTTGTGTTTACACAATTAAAGTGGGGGGAAAATGTGTGTGTTTGTGTGTGAAGCTCTACGTTAATCCCAAGAGTGGCTGAGAAGAGGGTTCAGATGTACGGTGGCCTGGTTGCTACACTCAGTCTAATCTAATCCTATCATCACTCTAAAACCTTGTCTGGATGAAAACACACACACACACACCCCTACAGACATAGCTTGTATTTCTGTCCTTATAAGGACATCATATTGACTTCCTTTGTGTGGCCTAACCCTAGCCATAACCCTAACCATAGCTTGTTTAGCACAAACCTCAGCTTATTTCACACTTATCCCCAAACTCTAACACCAAATTTACATTCCACCACTTTAGAACTGGCTTTGAACTTCATGAAGACTACCAGTCTTCACAAGGTGGGTGATTATATCTGGAAAGATCTTAAAAAGTTTTAAAACAAAATAAGGACAAACACCTTACTATGATTATTGTTTGCATTGGTTTTAAAATATTATATTTCAAATAGAAATGCAAGCTATGTGGTTTCTCTGGTCCAAAGTCAGGAGTAGTAGTATTAGTTCAGTTTTTACTTTGGCTTTTTTGGGAGTGAGGCTTAAAGGGTTAACACATCATCATCAAATTATTATCAGTAAAGGGACAGAAATGATTGAGCACAAGGACTTCTTGGGCTGGTCATGTTAGATGTTGATAACGCCATTGAAACTTTTTTCTCAATAAAATGACTTTTTACTTGTAATTATTTTTTTTCTTGCAATTTTACAACTTTCTGCTGGCAATATTGCATCTTTACTCTGCTGATACTATGACTATTTTTGCAAAAAGAAAAAAAATCTCTTTGTTTGGCCCTCTGACTACTTTGTAGTCCAGATATGTTTTTCAGGACAAAATTTCACAATCCTCAATGAAATCACGACAGCGTGTGGCTGCTTGTTTTAAAGCTGGGGGGCGCTGTGGAGGAAGTAGACCATAGCCACCAAATATGTGCATGAATATCTTTTAGTGGTTGGATTAAAATCCTTCATGTTAAAATTGGTGCAGATCAAATTATATTTTTTAGAAATGAGTTATTTTCTTTTTCGAGTGCCAAAGCTTCTGATAAAATCATTCAAAGTGGAAGTCCTGTGATTTGTGTTGAATTGGTGCTCTTCCGTATGTGTCCAATGATGTGGCAAACTACAGAGTTCCTGATACATTTTGTCTTTAGGCCTGACCCTAAACTCTAACCCCAAAACATACACTAGAACTGGACAAGGTGCCCATAAAAACTGCCTGGCTTTACAATGTCAGTGATTATATCAGGAAAGGACTTTAAGTGGTTCTAAAACTAGGTACTTACACACACAGACACACACCCACACATACGCACGGCCTATATCCTCCCCCACTTGGTTCAGTAGTCTGTTGCTCCCACACACTCAGGTTAAGACACACAGAAGCCTGACAGTAGCTCTGAATACACACAGGGCTTTGGTGTGTGACAGATGTAGGCTGACTGGGATTTCTCTGACTTGTTGTACAGAGTGTGGGTGCTTTCTGAGTTTTTTTTGTCAGTCTCCGTGTTTTTGATATCAGTTGTTCCACCCTGTATACACAGAACACAACTCAGCCAAGTTTTTCCACTCGTCTTTTTCTAGGGTATCTGACAGAACAGCAGTACCCCATTTTGAAATGTATCTACACAGATGAATATTAACGCTCCTGCTTAAACTCCGACTGGATTTTGAAGCAGAGTTTTTACCAGCTGAAGTTTATATTCCTTTGTTTCACAAACTTTGTTCCCCTGGTTTTGGTCCGGCTGTGATGACCTGCTGTTGGGTTGACTTCTGTTATCCGAGCAAAGTCTTCAGGAATACAACAAAGGAACTTTTGAAATGTTTACAATCTCTAAGGCTATGTTCACACAGAAGGTCTTGATGTTCAATTCTGAATTTTTGTAGAATTTTTAAATTCTTTTTGTACGGCTGTTCATACTATTGAATCATGCAACTGTAATCAGAATTTTGTGCAAAAGGTTTACAACCCCAAAGCGACCCGCGTGTGCAGAAGAAGAACATTGACGTCTCTCAGCAGTGTTAAGTTTATGTATCTGATTCAGTACCACACATGAAAGTGGCACAAATCCTTTTTATCTTTTTTTTTTTTCAGGTGAACAGATTTTAATTTTGCCGTTCAAATAGCCCCAAATTTGTGGGGCTATTAGTTGTGGGGCAATAATAGCCCCACAAACACAAATACTGCACTTGGAAAACACTTCTATTTGTAATACAATTCTGTAGGACATCGGTCACATAAGGAAGTGTGTTTTATATAATTAAACTGCAAATCATAACTGTATTTAATCAGATTTTGATAAATCAAAATGATCATGATGAAACATTTATCACAATGACAAACAATATGGTAAATGTCCAGCTCTGATTTTGAATGACTGAAGACCTCAGCGGCTTTTTTCCAGGGCTTTGACTCATGCAGACACATCTGAATAAAACCACAACACAAACCATCTAGTCTATGACTTCACAGAATCTGTTTATGCTGCCATATGATCATCACAGAATGAATTCCTTCCATAAAGGCCCTCCTGAATACATAATATTTTCTCAGGATGTCAACATCCAAATGGAAACATTGAAAATGACTTTAAACAGTGAACCAAATATCACAGGCCCTTCATGTAACACGACCACAAAACCACATCAGGTTGGTGTGGATGTGAACAGAGTTGGACTTCAACATTTCAAAATATTTTTACTAATTTCCAAGAAATTGGGTTTCGAGGCTCCTTAATGTTGTTTTTCTGGCGATGCAAGGCCAACTGTAGAAATTGCCACCACTTCTATGGATCTATGAGGAATCATTCAATGAAGCAATGTGGCACTTCAATTATCCATCAAGGCTCTACATCATTTGACTTTTTTCATTGACTTCCTTACTGTACTTTGCCATTTATTTTCTTATTTTTTTCTTTCGATGTGGACAAAAGGAGTCAGAGGCCTTAAGTCCCACAAGGAGAGGCTGATGAAAATGTTTTCATTCCTTTTTCTGTAAATCATTGCAACAACTCAAAGGCCCAAAAGGTGCCAGGAGATAGAACCTTCTAATGATCTGAGGGTGAGGTAGCTGTTTGGTTTTGTCACGTTGAGTGCTTAAATCTCCCAAAAATGGAGATACGTCTTTTCTATGATTTTAATTGGTCAAGCTAGGATGTGGATAAGTTAAGCTGTTGCCAAACTGTTTCAGATTTTGCCATGTATTCTGACGCATTAGCCTAAAATTAGGTGGATTTTGTGGAACAATAAGATCATCCGCATCTTTGAAATGCAGTGAAGGCTAGAATTGATCTTACCCCTGGCAGATTTTGATTCATAATTTTTTTCTGTCATCAAATAAGTTTGGTTATGATAGTAAAAGATATAGACACATTTCTAAAGATAATAATGCATTGTAGATGGAGGATCAGTTTAGAAAAGTGATTTACTGTTTTTATTTATATTTTAATTTTAAAAAATCAATTTCTTAATAATCACTGGAACAATCTGGAGTGGCATCACAGCAGTCAAACTCTGACCAGCTTTTCATGGTTTTCCGCTGCTGTTTTGTCAGTTTCCCTTTAGTGCTGAGCTCTAAATCGATGTGATTACAAAGCCTGCTTGCCTTTTTTCTAATCTTTATTTTCCTCAACAGATTCTCTATCAGATTCAAATGAGGACTCCAAAATTTTTAAATTATTGTCTGTCAACACATTGTGTAGAACATTCTGATCTTACTCTTAAAGTGAAAGTTCATCTGATTTGACAAAAATATAGGTGGACAGCAGAATTTGAAAGCATTGCACCTGAAACAGGACAACCTGACAAATGTTTCATCCAAGCAGTTCTTTCTGTTTGCAGAATTGTAAACATGGATGTTTGAATTATTATTATTTTTTTAGGTTTTTATGGCACTACTGGCCTTTATTTAACAGTAGCTGGAAAGGAATAAGGTCGGAGGTGGAAAGGCAAGACATGCAGCTAATGACCTGCAGCCTTGTGGCGCCTCAAGACCTCATTTTCTATCCTTTATATTTTGCAGCTTTGTTTAAAGGTACAACTTTCCAATTGTGGATGAAAGTCAGGCATCCAGCATTAAAAGGTGAATGACTCTTCGTCAAAACAGAGAACACGAGATTCAGCCGTTTTGTTTGTTCTGCTTCCATGTTGGAGCAGCAGTTGCATCGATTCTGTGGTAACGCACGCCGCGTCCGAGCCTGTCTGCTGACGCAGCAGAATTATGTGACATATTCCACAACCTGTGGCAGCCTGGTCTATCTGGTGATCAGGTTGAATATGCTACAGTGTTAAATGCCTGTTACTTTCCCATCCCATCATGTTTTTCTAGTCCATTAAAACCAAACACAGTGAAGGCGTACACACATAGAACCATAGGAGTGACATCATTCTGGCTTCTGCTTCTGCAATTTATGCTGCTGCATACAGAGTTAATGTTTCACTTGTACTGTCAGTTTCTAACTTTTTTGTGGTACAAAAGATGTAATCCCCCCACTTCCTCCAGTTCCAGAGTAATAACAAAAACATAATTCATGTTGCTGTTTCATGTAATTAGAGCCAAACACATTATTTTATCATCACCCCTAATGCTGATTACATTCCTCATGTGCAACGTTTCTCTCCATGTTTCTCTGCTGTTAACATTGAAGTTAAAATAGTTCTAAATCCTTCGTAAGTGCAGTGAAGGAGATCTGGAACATTCTTATTCCATGAAAGTGAAAATAAATGAAACATTTGTGCAAATAAAAGTCGGACTTTCTTTTTGTGAAATTGTATAAAATTGTATGGAGGGACCTCAAAGATTCATATTTGGGTTTTCATAAAACTTCCTCCACACGGTGTGGACATCTTCATGGAAGATTAGAGATTTTCAGATCAGGTTTTTTTCTCTTTTTTTCCCCCCCTACTATGGTATCAAACGGGCTTCCAAATCCGCTCCAAGTGACAAACCTGTGTGGCTGGACTTCCTCTCCATCTGCATGAGTGTGTTGTGGTGTATCTCATTAAGTCCAGGTTGTAGCGGGGAGTCGTGGCAGTGACAGGTTTATTAAATATCTCAGGGCATGCAGTGGACATGGCAGGGAGGAAAACCCCCACCGCTTATGTAATTAATGTGGCCACGTTCATGTTTGGGTGTGTGTGTGTGTGTGTGTGTAAGCCTGTATGTCTTCAAGACGGAGTAAAGCTGATAATGACTGTGTGTGGGCGTGTACTTGCGTGTGTGTTCCTGGATGGTTGTTTTCCCTACACTGTGCAGGGTAAATGGGGGTTGTTCTGAGACTATGATTGAGGTGAACCTCCTACAGAGAGGAGCTACAGAGAGAGAGATAAATGAGAGATGAAAATGGTGAGGGATGAAAAGCTTGAAAGACTCAAAGGAACAACAGCGTCTTGTGATTATTTTTTTTATTTCATTCTTTTTTTTACTGCAATTGACCACCTTGTTGGATACTTTGAAATGTTGGGTAATCGTCCTTTGCAAAACAGAAAATAAAATAAAAAATCTTAAGAATACTATCGTTGAAACTTCAGAAAAACCCCAGGCAGAACCCTGAAGAACTCAAAAGCCTTATTAAGATCTGTAATTTACGTTAAGATACTGTATTTTACCTGTAGTACTCCTGTTTACAAGGGTAGAACTGTTGGTTGTCTTTTGGAGTTTAGGGAAAACACAAAGCTGAAGATATGGTGCATAGGGTTTTAACAAGCTGCTTTTTTCAGGCTGCAGTATGTAACTTTTGTAAAGAAAATAATGTTTTTTACATATTTGTTAAAACTCTCACAGTATGAGACAGATAATCTAGGAAAAGTTTGATCTCCTCTAACTCCTCTTTGTGCAGCTAGTACTGTCTGAAGAAGTTCACCGCTCCCAACCAAAAACAACCAATCAGACAGGATGAGGGTCTTAGCGCTGTCACTCAATGTTGTGTACTCGCTGGTCAACGTGCTGATGGCAGAGAAACAGCTTCCTGTTACAGGAGAACTGGTTATCTGCTGTCATCTGTGGCCATGCTAACTAGCCTTAGCATTTAGAACAGGCTGTGCTAGCTGCAGTAGCAGAGAACAAAGAGTGGGAGAAGGAGGTGGAATGAGTGGCACCACACGGAGGGTGATTGACAGCACTAAGACCCGACTCCTGGCTCTGATTGGTTGTTTCTAGTTAGGACTGGGAGAAGGCAGAGGAGCCAAGCTATCATAACACAGTGACAGTTTCACAAATGTGTAAAAAAAATATATCTTTTATAGAAGTTACATACTGCAGCTTTAATTCCAGACTTGTCCATTTGGTTGCCAGATACAACAGTGTTCATCCCTCCAGAGAACAGCTCTCCACTGCTCTGGAGTCCACTGTCCTTAACGCCACTCGCTCCAATGCCTTGGATTACACTTGGTGATGATGTCAGACTTGCTTGGCCAAAACAGCTAATTCTAAAACAGTGCAGAAACGTCATCTTACAAAACTCCTTCTGCTCTCTGATTGGGAAATCTTCCTGAATGTGAGAAATCCCTGATGGAGCAGTGAAGTGAGATGAGAATCAAGTGGAACTGCATATGAAGAATGGCCAGGCTGATTTATAAACTCAGCTATTGCTGTGTTTTATACAGTGTATAAAGAACAGATGTTGGATTTTATGTTTACCTTGCTGACAAATCTAATGTCTCTATCTGGAATCTCAGTTTATTTTTCAGTTTGAAACTCAGAAGTTTGTACTTCTGTTTGCAAAGAGAAAGAACCTTTTGTATCATAATGCATCAAGTCAAAAAGCAGATGTCAGATTGGTTCAATGAACTCAAAATTGACATCAGTGGACTTTGGTGACCTCACAAGTCACCAGATATTAGTGCAAAAAAATTTTAGGGAGGAAACTGAGACTTCTGTTATTGTGTAACAAATATGCAGACATTTTCTAATGGCTTAGCATGGAGCTGAATGTCCAGTTTGTGCTCATCTTCTCCCTCTCCTAACACAACAGCCAAAGAAGTTTTCAACGGAAATGAACCAACATGACATCAGAGACATTACTTTAGTTAGTGAATAGTTTTACAGAATATTTTTTCTTGTATTTATCTTGTCAAATAAATATCAACTGAGTTGAATATTTTTTGACTGATTTTTTGGACGTACATTACTCAAGCAAACTTAAACTTAATCCTCAGAAGATTAAACAAGAATGAGGTTTTGGCTGAACAGTACATACATAAATTATCCAATCTGTCAGAATCGATAACATTCCTACAATGATGTGCCCAAATGCTTTGACCACATCTGCAAAAAATACTGCATACTGCCAAAAATTCTCATTCTTTGAGCTCTGCACTCATGGAGGATAATAAAGCTCAGCCAAAAACGAAAGATCTTCAAAGTGGTTTGACCGGTGCTGCTTTAGAACAGATTTGTTCTAATTAAAAATGATGAAAGCTTTGACATTATTGCGCATGTAATTATTTCCCCCCCCATGAAATCACCGTTATATTATATGTCGCAAAGTTACTTTCCGTTCGCCAACAGAAAATTCAGGAAAAAAGCTTCACCTCTGTAAGGCTTTACAGACAGCTGTTAATGCTCAGGCTAGTTAGCATGGCCACTGATCATGGCGGATAAATGGTTTTCCTGGAACTGTAAGTTTTTTCTTCGCCATTAGCACATTTAGCAGCGAGAACATGAAGTGGTTGACAGCACTAAGCCCCTCCTCCTCCTGCCTCTGATTTTTTTGTTTTTGGTTGGGAGCGGTGCATTTCTTTAGACGGCAGCAGTAGCTCAGAGAGGAGGTGGATGAACTCGATATTTTCACAGATTATCTGTCTCATACAATTTTAACAAATATGTAAAACAAAAAAAAGAGAAAAACTGCAGCTTTGAGATTAGATAAGACTTAGATCTGATTTAAAATAATTACTTCTACATTCCTTAAGCCTTGCTGTGTGGTTGCATAGAGCTGTTCTTTTTGAAGTTGATAACATTTTATGTAAATGATCCTGATTTTTGCTTTCTGTCTTCATTTCTTCAAAATATTCTAAATCAGGAGGGAAAACGAGTAAATAAAAAGGGAAGGTGGGATCACAGTGAGATAAACATCAGAGATAAATTGGAGCGTGAAACATGGAGCTGACTGAGAGAGCGGCTTGATTAGCTGCCTGGGAAATGGTAAATGACGGGAAGTGGACAGTGGTTAAAGCAGACAGAAAATGAGATGATGATATGGGCAGCTTTCCCACCTGCACGGACAGACTGCCTCGCTAGCAAACCAATCACTCTCTGAGGAAGCAGCCTCTCACAGGGTGTCACCGGGCAGACAACAAGCACACACACAAATCAGACAAGTTTGGCTAAATTGCAGCAGAACATATTTTCCCGACCCATCTCTCTAAGCGTCTCCAGCTCTCTGCTGCCGACTGCATGGATTGTTTGTTCCACTTTGATTTTTGTTTTATTTGATTTCATTTTTATTTTTTTGTGGGATGTGTTTGATATGTTGTAGATCTAGAGAAACACATCAGTCAAAGCTGATTTAGACACAAGATTGAGTGAATGCTTCCAACAGAAAACCGAAGAACAGAGGCTGACGATACTGCTCCTCTGAGAGAAATAGACCTGGTGGCAGGAAGCCACACCCTTCAACCCACACAGCGTTAGTCTGATAAGGGCCGATTCAGCTCACGAGACGAATGAGCTCTGGGCACAATGTCCCATGTAGAGAGGCAGAGTGACAGCAAGCTCTGTTTGTCACGCATCATGAGCTGGTGACAAAAAGACAGGGCTGTCACTGTCAAGTTTTTCTTCTCCCCGTATTCAAATTTGACATCATCTACAGAGTTCTATTTGATTCTAGAGAGAATTATGGAATACCAATATGGGCTCAGAGAGCATCCTTTATGCACCAGGTACGGTGAAAGATAAAGCTGTCTGATCTCAGTTTAGGGGACTTATTTTATTCTAGTGTCAGGGAGTGTGACAGTAAATCATTCTCACAATTTGCAGTGAGCTGCGTTCGCCTTTTCTGCAAAAATGTTATCAGCTTCCATCCTGCTACTAAGATAAAAGTTCTGGCAGACTTTTGTATGTTGTATGGACGCATTTTTATTACAAATGCGTTCAAAACTTTTCAATATTCTGCTTATGTAAAAAAAAAAAAAAAAACACAATTTCACAATTGTGGTAATTTCATTAAATAAAAGTGCAACTAAAATTAGGTTGCACCAAGAAAACGGCCTGGATTTGCTTAATCTTGGGAGATATGTGAAGTCGATCTCATCCACCGATCTTATCTATCTTAGAAAACATCTAAAAATCAACCACTGTCCTCTACTGCTCTGCTTTTAGACAGGTTTGTCCGGCAGACATCCCACCAGATCATTTCTGGTGGGATGTCTAGTAAATAGTGTAGCTGGTTATTTACTACATCTGTAGTAAATAATAGTCACCCCGTTGTTACCAACTCAGTGACTTTCTTGCTATATTTAACAACATTTCAGATGGGGAAAAAAAATGACAGTATCGGCCAAAAACTGAATCAAACAAATCAGGCTTTTTAAAGCTCAGTAATCAGAGATCGGCCAGACGACTGCAACCGGTGCATCCCTAATCACAGTCAGGTGAATAAGCTTTTTCACGCAATGAGCCATTCAAAATTATGGCAGCGACGGATGTACAGTACAGACCAAAAGTTTGGACACACCTTCTCATTGAATTCAATGAGAAGGTGTGTCCAAACATTTGGTATGTATTGAATACAGACCAAAAGTTCGGACACACAGTTGTGTCCAAACTTTTGGTCTGTACTGTATATAGTTACATTGAGGTTTTTTTAAAGAAGTTTTTGGCACTATCTGCTTTTATTGAACAATAGAGACAGGAAATAGATTTGATAAAGAAGGAGAAGACATGCAGTAAATGGCCAGTAAATGCAGTAAATTTCTGAGACTGGGAATCAAACCCAGGACAACCTGGACTATATCCTCTGCGCATGGAGCACACACTCTTCCAACTGAGCCATTCAACGCCCTGCAGGAAATATATTCATAATTCAGCCATGAAGCTAGAACCCGTCATCTATGAGCCATCAGAGGAGATGTTGGCCTCTTACTCAGACGTTGGAGGGACAAGCCCCACCTACTTGGGAGTGGCTACGTATGCAGGTCACCTTCAAAGATGCTCTGAGATGCATCTGTCTGCATCATTTGAACATTGCTATTTTTTGTATGCAGTCGTAAAATCTAGAGTCTTTGTATTGATTCTGACCTCTGTAAAGTCCTACATTATTTATTCTTCCTCTCTTCTCTCATATTCTATCTGTTACATGCTACATTATTCTCATAAAGAGTCTGAAGTCAAAGTTACTCCCTAAAATATGCCTCCCCTGAATCCCAGCTTTGTTGATGTCTTCTTTATTGCTCAGCTGTAGTCCCAGTGTGTGATGTGACTACCTGATCATTCTCACGCAACTGAAATCTAATTTCTCAATATTGATTTTAAAGCCAAGTACAACTTGGCTTTAAAATCAAACACCTCATCTACCTGGATCTGAATCAGCCAGCACACATGAATACCAAGTCTGACTAGCGGGTCGATGTTAGCTTTAAACTGACAAGCTATTGTGCCAGTCTTTGGATTAGCTCTCCAGCTAGCTATTCATGTTAGGTATAGACTGTTGCTATGGAAAAGAAGCACTTTACACTCGCTGAAAACACAAGTAAAACCCCTAGAAGGGTGGGATGAGGATATACTTGTTGGTATTTTAGTTTTTTAATTTAAAATCAGCACGTCTAGAATGGCAGCAATGGAAATATGTGGTGGCAACAGGAGTGAAGCAGGAGTTTAACAGAAGGCTGCAGTATGTTCTGTGTCTTCTGAAGATCACAAGACACAGGATTATAAATGTCTGGTAGGCCTTGTCATGTTACCGATTGATGACAACTTTATGCATCTCTACACCCTGCATGATGGGGAACAGCCTATATGTTATGTACAGCATACAGAAAACAAAAAGCAATGCACTACACCTGTGTGACACACTCACTGCACATGACTCCACTGGTGAAGAAAAAACATGTTAAAGCCTGTTTCCTGTAGAAGAGAACACTGAAATCTGAGAAAATAAAATTTGTAAAATTTTGGCCAAAACTGACATTTTGTATGACATTGTGCACACTATGGTTGGAGAAACAATAGGTCTTCACATCAGTTCAAAATCATTTAATACATTTTTAATGTGTTGTGTTGGACTTAAAGTTTATGTTGCTGGCAGATTTCATTTATCTGAGAGAAGGATGAATAAAGAAATGTACAGATTATAAGACTCCCATAAGAGTCCCAAACACGCAGCCGAGGCAACGAAAGTTAAACTATTAGTGCGGCTCTGTAAATCAAATGACTTGTATTCAGCTGAAAGTCTGTGGAAGGAAATGAATGTCAGAGTTCATACAAAGAACTTTCCAGAATAGAAGACAGTTTTTGTGAAAGAATGGATCAAAACGAGACCTTACTTACTAGTTCCTCCATATAATAGAAGTGTAGAAATTGCCATTGTCAATAGTGCATTTTTTCTAAAGCGCGTACAAAACTTTCCAGCTTCATTCCAATTTCTTACACCTGATATCACGAGTGTTTTAATTTGGTTTGATCTCTCTGTGTGTGTCGAGAGTTTGGGCCGTTGTCGACGTCTGTTGTCAATTTTGCAAAATAAACCAATTTCGATACAAAAGACACCACATCCTAACTCCAAAACTTTTCATCTACAAAAGAGAGCTTTTATTGAAATGGGCATGTTTCCATTAAGCAAAATTATTTTCGAAATGTCAAATTGCACAATCTTATGGTCAGTGATATCACACCTACAGTGGTCTGGACTGTCTTTGCATTCTTTATAAAATATATTATGTGTTGTTGGGCACACATTGAAGTGTAAACCTTATGATCACTCTTCATAGAGCTTAGCACTTGCAGTAAATTGCTAGTAACAAAGATATGTATAGTTTTTTCACCATCCAAGTCCATTGTTCATCTGGAGTTACCTTCCTAACTCCAGCTGGTGCTCAAACCACCACAATAATTCTTTGTCTTTGTCTCCTAAGTCTATAATTTATGAATAAACCTCCATATTGAATATTTACATCTAAGAGGTTTTTTTTCCTGCAGTCTCATCAGGTTATGGCTAAGCATGGTGGCATCTGTCAGCATACCTCACATATGGAGTCATGGATGAAATAAGCATCATTTTCATTGCTAATTCCACCCTGTCAGACGATTTATCTGCCACTGCTGACTTGATGCAGCGTTAATGTTGTCGCCGAGCCTTGCTTTCGGTTTTAGCACCTCAGCAGTCAACGCTGCGGTTACAAGCTGTTGTGGGATGATCTGTTGACTCCCCATAGTCCTGCTTGCCACCACCGCAACAGAAAGCCAGGGAGTGGGGCGGAGACGGGTGGGTGGGGAGTGGCACCTACTCTAGCAAACCAAGCTGTGAAGCAGAGACGTTCGCTGGTACAAGCTGTTTCCTTCTTTGTCCTGCTGTAGAGCCGGAGGATGGCAGCGATGCAAGCAGGCACAGGTTGATGTTTATGAGCTACATGGCTAATGCGGGAGCTAATAAAGCCATGTGGCGTGATACCAGTTATGCATAAACCAAACCAGTTCAGGCAGGAGTCCATTGGAAGCAGCTGTGTTAGTGTAGGCAGTGTTAGCACACGGGCCGTGCTAACCTACATGTCACGAAGTTCTGCTGGGGTGGTAGCAGGTCTGGAGCGCTGCAACATGTTCCCACTACTATCCATCTGTTAGCTGTTGCTCTGAGTCCAGCATCTCTCACCTAATGTAATGTTTTCATTGTGTTCCTCAGTGTTGCAGGTTTAGTTAAACATTCACATGAGTTTCTGTCTGTTCCACACCTGCTGCCCTCAGAAGCTACGTTCCCATTGACCATATAATTGAGCAATATGACATTTTCAAAAATAAATTTGCTCAATTGAAACGCAATTTTTATGAAAATTCACATTTATGATGAAAAGTTTTGCCACCTGGAAGAGATAGGTTTTATTTGGCCGCATCTGAATTGGTTTATTTCGCCAAACTGCAATGGGAACACTTTTTTCTCATCACACGAGTCACATGATCAACAACTGGATGTCGCCACTGGCACAGACCGTGAAGAAAGAAGACGACAGGACGTTGGAGGATTGTGGCGCCGTATGTCTTTTAAATAATGTAGAACAAGGTTATTCATCTGTGATTTTAATTGTATTTGTTATTTCATGAGAATACTGCAATTGGAAAATTGGTTTATTTTGATATCAGCGGAATATTGACAAGGATTTCCTCACATTTGTATTAGAAAGGCAATACAAATGTTTTTATTGTGTTTTCAGTGCAAACCCTACAGTAGTTTACTGTAGTTTGCAACATTCGCAGATGTGAAACAATGAAACTGATCAAGGAGATCAATTAGTTACTGCCAGTGCATATCTCTTCAGTAACAGTTGCCAGATCCAGTTCAGACAGGGCCACTGGCCCCTGTTGGCCCCTGTCTAGAGCTCCCCATGTGGATATGAAATCTTTCTCAACATTTTCCTCAACTTTTTGCTGAAATTTTAAAATCTGGGTCTTGTTGGCTACTTCAAAACTACTGATGATAACTAATTTAGTTTTATATTCATGGATTATTTAAGACCTCCCAAGCCTAACCTCCTGACTGACGTTGTTTCACTACATCCACATAATGTTCTTTCCTCATGATGCCATCTATTATGTGAAGTTGTACTCGTTGTTCCATGATGCAGCCAATCTTGTTCTACAAAGTTGGGATGGGGTTCTCAGGCTTGTAATCATCCACCTTTTTCCTCCAAATGTAAAACGTTTGGTCACAGAAGATAAACCTTATCCGTCAATAGAGAGGATAAAAAGGGATTACATTGATTTGAAACAAATTCATATTTATAATCAATGTTAAATTATTGCCTCACAAAAACTATAATTCACTTTTGGATAAAGTATCATTTTGAATAATTCACTTGCATAAAATGCAGCATCTGAACACAGTTAATTATTGTGTTTTTTTTAACTGCCACTGAAGGATATTGGGTGCTGAAGAACAAAGTACAACACACTGCTTTCAAAATATGTGAGCTCGAGAGTGGATAATTATCCTTTTTTTAATTAGGAAAGTGCAACACTGCAAATGTAATAGCTGTGCGCTGTGTGTTTAGAGTGAAGAAGGTTGGCAGGCACTGCTAATAAGTACATGACTGATGATAAACATGAGGACAGACAACAAAGTTCACAGGAGCAGCAGCCCCAGGCCAAAGGGGGACAGAGTGAGACTTAAGGCACCAAGCCACCCCCACTTCCCGCCACATCCTGACCCAACCACTCTGAAACCCCCCTGCAGCCAAGGCCACAGGCCACCCAATGGGAACCCACCACTTCGGCCGTGGCCTGAGAACCCACGCAAACATCAGCCCTTCTTGCCACAATAGTGGAACCAGGGACAAACGGACAACTTGTACATTACAGAGAAGTCCAGAACAAGCTTCCAGTCCAGGGTCATCATCCTGTCGGATTCTCTAAATGAAAAGTTACATTGACTGAGTCATCAGTCACAACAGCAGGGGACATTGCTGCATTAAGAACAGGCATAGAGTGTTACGCTACGTTCCAATTACATTGGACGTCATTCCTGAGGTAACCACGTTTCCGTTAACAAAGATAGAGAAGTTGGGATTTCAGCATGGTGACGCCCAGAGACAGTGTTTAATTTGTTCAGTATGGAGTGGTAGGCGCTTCATGTAGCATTGATTTTAGACAAACGAATACATATGTAAAATAAACATTTCCACACCAACTTCACTCAACTTTATGAACCTTGTGTTATTATGCAATGATACATACTCATATTGGAACAGGAAGGATGGCATCCTCAGACTTCAGTCTGAGATATTACAGTGTACTGAAAGCATTAAGAGTTCCTTTCATTTTGAACAAAGGGACTGGTTGTAACTCCTGATAAACCATCATAATCTCGTCTAAGCCAACGCTAATACTTGGCACAGTGCAGTCTGTCTACTACCATTCTACTGGTAACTACCCATAATAGCACCGTCTCATCTTTGCCAAGAAAGACTGTTAGAAATCTTGGTGATTTTGTAAAAGTATCCACTGGATAACATGCACTATAAGTTCTGTACAAACGGGTCCATTTGATTGCCTGACAGAGAAACATGATTTGTCACTCCAAAGAACATGCATCCACTGCTCTAGAAATCACTGGTAGCATATTTTACATCAATTCACCATGTGCTTTGCATTTTACTTGGTGATGAAAGATTAGGATACAGCTGCTTGGCTATGAAAATCCTTCTTAATGAATCACTCTTGTTCTTGAGTGAAACTGAAGACCATGTAAAGTTTGAAGGAATGTAGTTCAGTGCTCTCTGCACCACGTCCATGCAACTTGCTCTGTGATTTCATGTGGCCTACCACTTCATGGAATTGCTGTTATTCCCACTTTATTATGACACCATGTGTCAAATATTGACTGTGGAATATTTCATAGGGAGGAAATTTCACGACCTGACTTCTTGGACAGGTTGCATCCCATCACTTCACTGCACTGGAATTCCCCGACCTTCTTTCTTTCCTAAATGTTTGTTTTTAGTCTGCATTCCTGGGTGCTGAGTTTAATATACAGTATCTGTGGCCATTGAAGAGACTGGAACATCTAAATGTAATGATGCAGGTGGGTAATCAAATAGTTGTGGCACTTACGTGTTGTTTATTTTGTCTCAAACTGCCAGCCTATGCTGTTGAAACCCAAAACATGGAGGCCAAAATGTTTATAGTAGTCAAGAGATTTAGGGTGCATTCACACCAGCCCTGTTTAGTCTGCTTTATTCAACCTTAGTCCGTTTGCCTAGAAAGTCCACTTCATTTTGAAAGGAGTGAATGCTCAATTGAACTTAGATGAGGACAAAAAAACTAACTCTGGTTTGCCTAAACACCTCGGTCTGGGTTCGGATGAAGTGAACTCTGGTCTGGTGTGAGAGTAAATGTGAATACCAAGTGGACTGGATATTGCTGCAAAACCAGGAAGGAAACTGTAGTGAAGGGCATTCTGTGTAAATATAACCAAAATAAATGCAACATCTAGAGCTAGTGGGAGAAATGGTTCATGGTCTTTTACCAAAGACAAAAGCGAAATCCTACAACCAAGGAAGGGAAACAGGTTTTTCGAAGGGTTTGATTTGTTTGTCACAATGCAGTGTGAAACCGAAAATCTAATAAATGCTGCAATTTTGGGAAAACATATGGTTGCGCTAAGCGATGGCTCGAACAATCAGGTAGGAAAACAGCCTTGGTGTAGTTGTTAACCACTCCACTCCCATGTATGGCTGTAGTAAAATAAATACATTCCTATCGAGCTTCTCACACTGCATTTTAAACAGAACTGAAGTAGATGCTTTGAGCTTTGGATGCTTACTGGATTGATGGCTCTCCTTTACTGAATACCCTACCTGAGCAGCCAACCTGGGGACAAGAGAAACATGGATAATGGCTGCTCCAAATGCCTGCAGTGAGAATAACTGTCACATAGAGTAAAAGCAAACACTTGCATTGGGGTGGTAATGTTTCTTACAAACCTCACAAACACTGATGTTCAACAGAGCCTCTACTTTGCAAGTAAGTCAGCTCTCTGCCCAATTGTGTAGTAGTTCAAATTTGGGCATTTAAAAGACATCAAAGAACCACACAAACACACACAGGTGTGTGCGCACTCTTGAATCATTCCTGCTTTTCCTTTTATTACCGGTATGTGTTCAGCAATGTATGTCCTCCTAACAGCAGGAAGCTGTAACCTGTCCCATCCGCACTCTATAATCATGGCTGTTTATGGCTGCATAAAAACACACGCACATTAGCTCTCCCTTTTCTCTCTCTCTCTCTTTCTAGCCTTCACTTTTACACACACACACACACATTTGCAGCCGCCGTCTCAGCGGCTGTGTGATTATTGCCGTCTGGTTGAGGCTCTTATCGGCATGGTGACGTAAGTGGCTTTCGGGAGCACACCTTCGTCCTCCATGGCTCTTACCTTCACTCCCCCCCTCGCTTGTCGTTCTCCTCAGTGTTCCTCTGACCCTGTCCTCACGGCGGCTGGCCAGCGGAGGTGCAGCGTTGCATCGGCTCTCATCGAGCCTCGCCGTGTGCCAGTTTAGGAGATTGGCATTAAAAGCCAGACATGAGCTCATCGCCCCAGCTGGGCAGACAGCCCATTACAATGCTCTGCAGGGCCCTACCGCAGGGGTGAAGAGAGCTCAATACCTGCTGATTATCTACTCTTCCTCACTGTCGCTGTCTCTAGGTTCTTTTCTCTTTGTTTTAATCGGCTGTGCCCTGCTATCTCTCTTCCTTACGATTGTTTTCTTTCCTTCCTTACTTCTTTCCATCTCCTGTTGTCCTCTCTTGCTGTTTTACCTCCTTCTTGTATTCCCCTGTCTCCCTCATCATCTCTGTTACTTTTTCTGCTCTGCTCTTGATTTATTCATTCACTAAGTCAGTCTCCTCAACCTGTGTCTGTCTGGCTATGTCTCGAATTCAGTCATTCTTCCATGCACTCTTGCATTTTTCTCTCCTCGGTCTTTCTTCAACCCCGACTGTCTCTGGCACACACAGATACAAAACAACCTTTAGGTAAATGCTGTAGTGTCATTGCAGTGGTGCCTGCGGCAGCAAGGGAAGGGAGGAGGGGTGCTTTTTTTTTTTTTTTAAATGACAGGGGTGGAAGAGAAGTGTGTGTTTGTGTGCGGCAATAACAGAGTTGGGAAGCCAGACAGCTGGTGCACCTGTGTGGACAGGATATGACACGGCGCTGCAGCCAGACAAGGGCAAGAAGCAGCAAATGTGATGTGGCGTGCCAGTTGTTTTTCATCGAGCGCAGCTCTCCGCTCTGCTTTGTCACTGTCTGGAGAGGCCTTTTTGTTCACCGGTACTTTGCTCAAGAAGGCAGGCTCCACTGGACGCTTAAAACAAACGCATCCTTTTATTGTCTGTTATTGCCAGCTCGTCAGCGGCTGAAATGCCTCGTGGTGAATTCATGAGTCCTGTTCTTGATCTAGTATGAAGACTGAGTCATCTCCCTCTTTTTGTTCTGACATTTGTAATGACATACTTAGTGCACATAGAAGTCACAAGGAAGTTAGAGCTGTAGGTCTGCTGAAAATGTTATGTTACAGGCAAAATGGATCATCCTCAAGCCTAACAGCCTCTGTAGTGCGCGTCACATGATGACGGTTGTGTCCACGAGAGGTTCAGCGAGTTCTTCTGTGATTCAAAAGTATTTTGTTAGTTCTGTTGAAGATTACAAACCAGCATTGTACATTTACTGTTGCATAACATTTTACCATGTCTGTAATCAGTCACTACCTGCTGCTTATTGACACTTTGCCTATATCTTGCAGGTCTTTCTTGCCAATTCTATTGGGATTTGTAAATTCAGCATCCATCAAAATGCTTATTTTGCATGGAGTTACTTCCATCCACAGAGTCAGCTTGAGGTTGTAGTAGGCTCCAAGCATTTTTGGGGCCTACATCAAACTCAGAAAGTGAAACTCATACATTATCATTATTATTATCATTAGACGCAGAGTCATATATTCCAAGCCTTTTTTTCTCAGAAAATTTGAACATTACAGAAAATGGAATTAGATGCATACATGTTATGTTATAGTCATGTTACATGTGCAGTGACGGAGTTGAAGAGAGAGTTGAATCCAAGTGTTTGAATGCAAAGTTTAGTATAAGGGAACAGTGTGGCAAAAAAGGTACAATAGGAAGAGTGATAAGCATGGCCTTTTTAAAGTTCTTTGTAGCATGACTGAATCTAAACACCTCTGTGAACAGCACCATCCTCACCAGAACAGTGAGATGCTCTCCCAATGATGAACCGGAGGGAATTTTTGTGATGCATGCAAAAGCAGCTCAAAGCTAAATTTAGAGGTAACAATGAGGCATACTGAAAGTAGCTGGAGAGCTGGCTCTAGCAGAACAGTAAAATATGTGTGGTTGGGAACTTGAACTCAGTCTTGAATAAGCTAAGTTCAGGTACAACCTCAGCATCCTCCTGCCCCCAGCCAATCAGACCTCCCATCCTTTCTCCTTGACCAACAACTTTCCTGTTGCACCTCAAATGGCTTGTCTTTCACCGCAGTCATGGGTCATGATGCTCCCTCACAGTTGTCTTCAACCAATTCAGGAGATGCTGGCCCTGTTTCCATATCCCTGTAGAACCAAACCTTGGAGTTTTCATATCTCTGTAGAAGTCAAGGGAAGACGCAACCCCAGATTTTAGACTCTGGAAGCTTTCTGGAAGCCTTGAGAGATTCTTTAGCCCCTCTTCAACCTTAATTTGACCATGGGGAAAGTTCCAGTGCTGTGAAAGACATCACCTTGTTATAGTACCAAAGAAAGCTCATCTGACAATCCTGCTTGTCTTCAATGAACTGGAGTTGAAGATGCCATCATGTACCTCCTTCAACAAACCCCTGTCATCTGGACAAAGAAATTATGATTTGATAAATTAGAAATAAATTTAAAAAAAACAAGCTATCTGATCCAACGTTTCCCTATATAACAAAGGAGCTCCCTCCTA
Organism: Xiphophorus hellerii; assembly: GCF_003331165.1. Classification (NCBI taxonomy): domain Eukaryota; kingdom Metazoa; phylum Chordata; class Actinopteri; order Cyprinodontiformes; family Poeciliidae; genus Xiphophorus; species Xiphophorus hellerii. The sequence continues at coordinate 30,597,493 of NC_045674.1, forward strand.
AACCTAATAACTGGTTGAATAAACCTTGGTGGCAACAACTACGTGCTAGTAAGAACTGGTAGAGGGTCTTTTACATCATTGTGGAGAAATTTTGGTCAACTCTTCTTTGCAGTTGTAACTCAGCCACATTGATGGGTGGATGGGCATGAGTGACCTGTTTAAATAAGGCCATGTCAAAGTAACTCAAATGAGCTGAAGAGTCATATTTAACTAGGCCAATCCAAAATTTCCTTTGTTTTAATTAGACATTTAGAGGTTTGCTTCAATCATCATTCTTCTGCATAACCCAAATGCGCCCGAGTAGAAGGTTGTACGTTCTCCTTAAATACTTAAGGATCCATCAGTTACAACAGGTTGATCAAGTCTACAAGAAGAAAAACATTAAATCTAAAACAAATAGTGAGGTATAAAAGCAAACATGGAAGAAATCTATAAATTAACAAATACTTTTTCACACTACTGAGACCCTGTGACTCCCCTAACCACGCCATCCTTAAAGTCTAGAACAGTATTTGATATTTAGCCTTCATAAAATACTTTCATATCTCTATGAACATATCTCTGTGTTCTGTTTATCTGCATGTCTATGGTGTGTTTATAACTCAAAGCTGAACCAGAAGACAGTTCAGAAAGAAACAGGAGCAACCTGTCCTAAATGGGAGGTGAACTAAAAGCAGTCAGTGAAACAGTTTTGTTCACTCCATGGTCAGGATTGTGCATTTAACAGACCTTTTTAAATATCAGCCACAAGATGGCGCTATGAAGTGTTGTCTAGCTTAACAGTTACAGGTTTACATGGTTAAACTGCACTGGAAAAGGGGGAAGAATTGAATTTTATAGTTGTGTTGCTTTTTTTATTTTCCCCACATGGACCTCAAATCCTTTTTTTCTGCATTCACTGTCTCTTCTCTAACATCAGAAATAAACCTTCCAGCATTCAGTTGTAGGATAAAACTGAATGCACACATTTATACATGACAGGCCTCCAGTGACTTCAAATACAGTCTCGACTTCCTTACTCTCAATAGCTGCACCAGCATGCACATCTCGTGATGATGCTGTTTTTCCTCAATGCCTGTTTGTAACTCAGTAAAAACAAAAAAGATTTGCAGGTTGCGTTGCATGAGCAGCTTTGATCTGAATGAATTTGAAACAAGAGCTTTAAGGCTCGAAGTGAACTTCTGAGTAGGCATCAGTAGAAAGGAAACCCCACTCACTGCTCCTAAAATAGACGCAGGCACACGTGCCGAGCGTGATAGACCTATCAACCTAAAGTTAGCGTTCCTCAAATACACGATGAGACAGACACTTCCCAGGAGACGCACAGAGAGGCTCTGTGTGTGTGCGCTTGCGTGTGTGCGTGTGTGTGCGTGTGCAGACTGTAGACAGGGGGGGATGGGAAGGGATCTGGTAGACTGGAGTGCATTTGGTATTCAGCCGTGCCTAGTATTTATCTGTCTGCTGGCTGTCTAGTCTGGTCTGGCCTGTTAGTGGTGTCACCCTACGTGCTCCCTGGGGGACTGAATTGACGCTCCAGACAGACTGTGCATGTTTGTGCGGCTGCGTGTGTGTTTGTGAGGGAATGGAGGTGGGTTGTGTGAGGGAGAATCGATGGCTGTCTGAATGTGTCTGTGGATGAGAGCTTGTCTAGGATTTGCGTGACCTCAGCCTAAAGATGTGGAAGGAAAAAAAAAAGCAAAGTGCATGGATTTGGTATTTGCTTCTTCAGCGGACAAAGTGGCAGCATGTCAGGTTGTCGTTTCACTGAAATGTTGACAGGTGCCAGGCTTCTGAATAGTGTGCCACTGTTCCCTGTGCCTTTCTTCCCTTTACCAAAGGTGTTGCACTCATTGAGGAATGTGGAATTCACTGGAAGCTACAGTCAAGGAGCATTTCTGTTTTATGATTGGATATGGAACTTGGCAAAGTGTTGCAGCACTTAATGCTGAACATCTGTTGGAGGTGTTGACTTTTTCTTCTCGTTTCCCCTTCACAACGTTCCATTTCCTTTTTTTCTTGCCTTTGGTTACTGCTCCTTCTCTGAGCGGCTTTTCCCCATTTCCTAAACTCTGAGCACAATGTGTATGAAATAATGCTCTCCTGCTAGTTAGATGGACATGATTTATGTTTAGCAATCTTCAAATCATACCAGAGATTCTTAATTGAAATAATCTGGTCTGGTCTTGAAACTGGGACATTCTGGGACATATATTGGTTCCCCCATAAACTGCAGTATTGTCTTTTGTTGTATTCTTATGGTCATTGTTCTACTGAAGCATGAAGCCGTATCTCAGTCTAAAATGTCTGGGAGACTCCAACAGGTCTCATTCAAGAATTTACTTATAATTTGCACCGGTCATCTTTCTCAGTCTCTACCTATGAAGAACATGACCTCAGGATGATGTTCCACCACCATGTTTCAATGTTTGGATCATGTTGTTAACCGTTTTTCATTTAAAAGAAGATGAAAACTGTGATATAATAATTACTAATTACTGAGAGAAATGCAATCTAAAACCAAATTTAATCTCAGCAAGTTTTGCATTCAAACCCGAAACATGTTCACAATAGAAATTTGTCAGTGTAGTTGAGTAAAAATACATAAACTATCAGACGAGTAGATAAACTGATTTATTTTTAGTGCAGGAATACATAATTTCACATGCATGACAGCCATGTTTGATTTTAAGGTTAATGTTGGTGAGAATATTATGTCATTCCATTGGTCGAACTCTGACAGCTCTTCATGTTTTCTCTGGATTGTAGTTTGGGTAGCCTTTGGTCCAGAGACTTTCTGCAGATATGACTGACCTATTTTTTTTTTTTTTTTTTCAAACTGCAAACTCCAGATTGATGATTGAGTTTAAATGTTTTTGGTTCAGAGTTGTGCTTTTTCTGGTTACATTAGCAGGGGCTGTGTTTTGGTGAGGATTCTTCCCTCTCAGCTGCACATGTGCCACTGAACCGCAAGACCAGCATTGGTGGGGGCCGGAGGGGGTCACCTCAAGGTTAGATCCCTAAAAGAAGCGTCTCCATTGGCTGTGGCCTGCCGTAACAAGGGATTGAAACTTGAAACGCTCTCCCCACCCTCCCTAAATAACACACCAGACCAACTAGTTCTCCTTCCCCCTCCTCATCTCCCCTGTTCTGCTCTCCCACAGCCATTGTCAGTTGTGACCCGGCCGTCTGCCGGTTTTCTGTGTCAGGTCAACCTTCCCACAACCCCGAGCACCGACACACACTCACACCAATACAAATACTTACACTATTGGAAAAAAAAAAAGGCTAAGGCACACAAACATGCCCCTTCACCCAGACATACTCAGGAGAACTACTGTTACCCTGGTGGTGCTTTCACGTACTCTTTATGCATTCCTGCGTAGTGTAGTGATGAATGTCAGCAGCACACATTGGGGTGCTTTTGATATCGGGTTGCAATTGCATGAACGTTGCAGTGAACAAGGCAGTTACTCCTGCGACAATTATTAGTAGTTTTCGAGCATCCCAGGTTGTCACACAAGCCTAGACTTCTTTAAACAACCAATTTCTGCTTAAATAGTTCTTATTTAAATATATCTCTCATCAACTAAGCAATCATGAAAAATAAATGTAAAAATATTTTTGCTATGCCATAATGAATCATGCTACAGTGATTTAATTTTATTTTTGTTTAGGGATGCTTTTTCTCGACTATGTCAAAATTCTGACTTCTTTTGAGTACTTGAAGGTAGCGGCTTCTGAGCCACTGAGTCCCTCCCTTGCAGAAATGTGATTGGCCTCAGTGAAAGTCTGTCTGTTAGGGGCGGGGCCAGAACCCTCTGTGTCTGCTCCGCACCAACAGAGGAAGGACAGCTGCCCTCAGCAGCGGAGGAAGGCAAAGAGTTGTTGCCAGAATGCGTTAAGCGATGGCTCGAACCCGAATTCTAGCTCCAATTCTCCGTCCGAGCCGCCCTGGAAGAAACATGGCGTGAGACGAGACGTGTGACACTAAGTGCGAAGGCTGTCGGGGGAGTTTACTCGTAGCGGCAGACTGCGCGCTGCCGCTGCCTGGAAGTTTTTCCTCCTGTTGTTTCTCCGTCGGGGTGTCCCGACGGCGGCGGCGGAGGTGGCGGCGGCTCTCTCCCCGGAGCGGTGTCCCGGTCTGCCCAGCCCCATGCAAAACGTAACGGCCCCTGGCGGCCCTGGCAACTCCAATGTCACCTGCTCCTGCAACTGCACCGCTTCCCAGCCACAGGGAATGGAGATATGTGAGTAACATTCGCTGCTCCTCTCACGGTCTCCTGACCTTAAAAAGCTGCCGAGAGACTTTAGTGCTTAATGCGTTTTGTGTAGCCACAGAAGGACAACATGTTAGACTTAATCTTTAACAGCTACGCGGTGGGCTGAAAATTCCCCTCATTAAACCTATAAGTCCTCTTTAAGGAGCTGCAGTTTGTCTACGCTGTCTGGAGCAAACTTTTAGCTAACTTCATGCAAACCTACTGTTTTCAATGCGTGTATTTCAACGAAAGTGATATTCTCTGCGTATATATTAAAGACGCTTTCGAAAAATAAAGGCTCTAAAAATGTAATAGGTAGCTTATGGTTGAAATAGTTCCGTAACTTAACATTCGGGGTTACTTTAACGAGTTGCTATAGTTTTATGGTAGTTTTCTAGAAGTATTCCTTGTCCTCCAAGCAGCAGCGCATATGCTGAGGAGGAATGACCACAGAGGGTTAAATAGTTTGCCTGTCAGCGCAGACAGGAAACGCTGGAATGGTATGTTATGTCTGTCTGCTCTCCAGAGTAGCCCAGAGAGAAACTATCATTATCAGCTCTGCCCTGCTGCTGGCTGCCTGCTTGATCCACTGCAGATGTTCCTCTTTATGGCCGAGGCAGGGGCGTTTAGGAGAGCAGACAGGGCTGCTAGCAATGCAGGGGACAGACAGACAGCCATGGGATGGGGGTATTTGTTGGCAGTGTGGCAGATCCACTGACAGACAAAGGCAAACAAACAGTAGAGGACCACATAGCAGACAAGGCGGGCGGATTCATAACCAGTCAGCCAGACAAGTACCGACAAAGATATAAACAGAGAGGCACAGACACCTCCCAAGCCAGACAGGCGTATGTACTTACTGACTGACTGACAGACAGACAGACCCACTGACAATCTACAGACGGACAGAGTTACTGTGATGTGTAATTTCCATAGGTGCTGAGGCCAGAGCTGGGCAACATGAGATGAACCCAGGATATTAGATTTAGATCTGGCAGCTGAGTGTGGTTGTGCTGACGCCACATTGTAACCAAGAAGTGTGTTTGCTTGCTTGCGTGTGTGTGGTAGAAAGGCTGGTGTTCCACTATTCTGTGGCTCCACAGTGATGCTAGCCAGGAAAAATACACATAGCCGGGCTTGGACTATGTGATACAGCAGGGCGCCTAATTAGCTCACCCAGGGATGGATGGAAGGATGGATGGATGGATGGATGGGAGGTTGATGAAGATTGTGTTGACTGACTACTGTGCCAACATGAAACAGAAAAGCAAACTGTGCAGCGTTTTGGGTTAACACACGTGTGTGTTCTCAGAGATAAACGACAGGCGGCTGATTTTTCACTAAGTTTGCTCGTCCCCAACGTCTCACTAGTCGGAGGGAGCTCCATTCACAAGTGGTTGGAAATAGCTCTGCCCTACTGTAGTGGCCGTCTGGTTTGAAAAGAGCTCTTGTTTGTCGGCTGTGTTGTCATGCAGACTCTGCAGGGCTGAATATTGCAGCTCATGCTTTGATGATTTATCTGGCTAAAGAAAAGAGCTACAGTCAGTCTCTTCTCTCCTTTTTATTCATTTTCTTCTTCCCTCCCTCCCTTTTTTTCTCTTCTTTCCTTTAAACCAGAGCGAGCCGTCTTGCTTGTGCGTTCCCTCTTTTATTTTGACAAGAGGGGAATTGAAAGAGACCTCCAGCACAGAGGGATCACAGCTCAGACGGCGTGTCACGGCCAGGAACCGAACCCCGTCCCACACGTTGGGATTTTCATGTAGGATTTGAAAAGCAGGAACCCTTTAACAAGTGTTCTTCCCCTCGCTGTTGCTACGTTCTTATTGTAGTTGTAACATAATGGAGCCGCGAAGTCGGAACAGTTGTAGGCGCGCTTTCTCTGCCGATAACTTGCACTCACTCGTCAGATGGTGGGGAAGGCTTTTAACTAGATGCCCGGCTGCTGTGTTTTGTGAACATCCGGTGCCCACAGGGTGAGTTTACAAGCCCGTGTTCTGCAAACATTTTCCACTCTGAAGCCATTTAATCTAGAATTGATTCTTTCTATCGCCTTGTGTGACTCTACAGCCTTGTCTTTCGGTTGCCCTGCAGGGAAGTGCTGTGAGGACGTTTCACTTAAAGCTAATGCAAATTGCCCCTTTCATTTCCATCAGGCGATGTCACACTGATCACAGTGCAGCGGGGTTGTTTTGCAGCGTGGATCCTGGGGGACTCTGGGATGAAGGGAAAAGTAAACTGACATTCAGGAAAATGTAGGATTTGACTCAGTGCTCTGGGTGGAGAAGGTTTGCTGCAGAGTTGTGCCACTCAGCAGGTCGAAGTGAGCCACTTGTTCAGTTTAAATGTCCTGCCTGGTAAAACCCAAACCATATTGTCGACAATTATGACAGATTAATTTTCTGTGTGGAAAACTACTAGGGGCGCACCAATTGTAGTTTGAAATTTTGAATTTTGGCCAACACTGACTTTTTTTCTTTTTACTATTTTTTTATTTTTGTTTGTTTGCTTGAAATGTTGCGAAATATAGTAAGAAAGTTGCTGAGTTGGCAGTGGCTTCACATTTATGTATCGGTTGATCACCAATTGCCCAAAATGAAGGGAATTGAGGCCGATTTATCTGTGCACCACTAGTTCTGACTGTGACTATTTTTTAGTGAGGATAGTAACAATGCTCTCACATCTTCTTAAAATAAAAAGTAAAAGCACTCAGTAATATTTTGCAGAGTTGATATTACTGAAGTATGAGACATGCAGTAGTAATATTGGCGAGTGTTGCAATCATCTGACTTGTGTGGTAAATAATTCAAGTGTTTATCTTCATTCTTTGGGTTTATTCAGGGTGTCTTGAGTATCCTTAGAAAGTCTTGAATTTGTGTATCTAAATTTAAGGCCTTGAAATGTCTTGCATTCTTAACAAAACGTAAGTTGGCCTGAAATACGTTAATCACGGGTCATAAATGTTGTCCTCACATGACAATTTAATCTTCTGTATATAGTACATAGTTGTTTTTATCACAGGACTTTTCTATGAGGCAAAACATTGTATATACATTCGGTTACTTGAGGCTACTGCTAACTAGCTGCTAATATACCCTTGCTAGCTACATGGCTAGCTTTTATGCGTTTTTGGCAAAAGTGTAAATTTATTGCTAGTTGGCTGGATGAGGTTTCATTACTGGCTCACTTCTGTTGACGACCAACCTCATGCAGTATGAGAAGCACAAAGCTGCAGCCAAAGGCCACAAACGGAACCCTGAAGTTTCACTGCTTTTGCTTTGCTTGACTGTAATACAGTAGGATCTCCCATCCATCTCCAATATTTATGGTTTTTGGTCTTAAATTTAATTTGAAGGTCTTAAAAAGTCTTAGATTTGATTTGCTGTAACTTGCAGGTGTCCTGTTATCGCGTACATAGAGTCCAGGTAGGGAGTTGTCTTATCTTGCTACTGGAAAAAAAAAGTCATTATTTCCATCTCAAAAACAAGAGTTTTATTGTTGTTTAGGCAATAAAACCACTTGGTTATAATTCTTTATTGACTTTGCCAGTTCATCATCTCTATAGCTCAACAACAAACAATAAGCAGCACATCTGTTATTGTATAGTGGGGCTGATTGCCAAATACTTGAATAATTAGCTAACATTTACTGCAACGCTAGCAGTTCTTTGTGATATGCATGTTACGCTAATGATAAATTAACAATATATATTGCTGTCTACCAAATCATATTTAAAATTTTTTCCAGCATCATCTTTTCAGGCTTTAAAGTAAACACACGTCGCCCTTCACCCCCTGCGTCCTAGTAGCCTTCACCCCCTGCGTCCTAGTAGCCTTGTTTTTTTTCTTAGATGTATGACTGTGTGCAAATGGAACTGTTAAGTTTGCAGCGATCAGATCATCCACCTGAAACTCAGTGAGGTGTTATGCATAAGACATTTCCATCCAGATACATGCAGCCTCAGCTATTTATTACCGTAGTCTCCTGCCAGAAAGCTACATTTCTCAGTACTCTGAGAACATTCTTGCTCTGTGGTTTGGGTTGGGTGGGTTACAAAAGTAACTTTTCAAATTTTTTTCAGTTTCATTAGTAATTAAACCTAAGGTAAGCTTTTGCTTAAAAGAGAAGTTCATTATGACTTTGGGTATGAATGGAAAGTTTTGCACCTTTTGTGAAGGGGAGCTTTTGACTTTTTTTTCTTTTACAGAAGAAAATTTTTCCTTTCTCTTGTAAGTAATTTGAGGGCTCGGGGATTTCTGCACATATTTGGTGGGTCTCTCTGGAGCCTTAAATAATCCACCATGTCTCCTGAGCGGACGGCTTGTTGCAATGAGTTGGCAGTTCATAAAATTTGAGCAATAAGGAGTTCCTTGTTAAACATCAGGATGTATTGGTGCACAGTTCCACACTTCTGGGTCCTCAGGGTTTACATAGAGTCACACTGCTGGCCTGAGGAAGTTGTGACTTTTTTTCTTTTTTTTTCTGCAAACATGTTCAAGACGGGGAGATTATTTACAGAAAGAGTTTAAGTGACATTTGTTTCATTCTAACTTGAGTAAAATCAATATGTTTGGAAACTTTGGGCTTGTTGGATATGAGTCGGGATCAGATTCTGACAGAATGTGGACCTCAGGGTTGGAAATACCAGATGAATTGGAAAAAAAAAAAATTATTTCACGGTATTTAAACAAAAGTTTCAAACAAAAATTATTAACATGGTTTAATTTTTGTTATTTAAAGCAAATGCTTTACACACTGTTGCAAAAAATTACAATATTTTGAGCCTAATTATATTTTATTTCAATTTAGTTGTCATTGTTTTACGTTACAAACTAATGCAAAGAATAGCATAAACACCCAACAAATGTTAGCCGTAGTAGTTCCCAATAGTCTGAGTTGGGTAAAGCCTTTTTCTAGGCTCGAGTCTTCTCTGAGCCAACTAACCGGCAGTGTGCAGCAACAGGTGGGGAGGGGGCAGTGCTGCATTATTCTATGCTCCATATAGGTAGAGGAAACTCCAGTCTCTTGCAGTTTATCTGGAGTCACAGGAATAGTGATGGAAAGTTTTGGCTGGGTTGAAACTGTAATTAAAAGAAAAAAGAAAGAAACATTTGTAAACCTCAATGCACAACTTCAGAAAAAAAATATTACTGAAATAATAATTAACCCTCATTTTGATGATTCTTTTCTTTCTTTAGCATGACTCAGCGTCCCCACTCTGTATGAGCTTTAGGATATCAGCCACTAACATATACATGAGATGTGAGCTGCTAGCATATCAAACATAAAAGTATGATATCATACCAAATGATCCAAGCTGGCCCTTAGAATTGTGATATTGCAATCATGGTTCAATATAACACAGGTTCTACAGTACAGTTCTACTGTATTAGATGTAATTCAAGTAGATATTTTCAAGTTTTTTCTGTTTTGTGAATAACTGGTCGACTTGTATAAACACTGCCGATGCTATCTGCTTATGTGACGTTTTCATACAGGTGTTTGGCTTTCCAAAAATAAAGGAAGAAACTTGTCGTTCCTATATTGTGTGCTGTGTCAGTTGGTGTTTTGTGAACTGAATGTGACACCCCTGGCAGCTCTGAACCCCACCAGAGCTCACCTACTCTCACTTTTCTGTTCAGGCTAACTTTAGTCAGTGCCGTCTAAACTCTATTCAATGTCATAAATTGCACTTGGTTAGCTCTGGTCTCTCTACTCAGCACTACAATGTCATCACTGGCTGCTGGGACTCCCTTTGTGTCTAGATTTTGCACCCCCAGCACACTCCCAGCCACGGCCCAGATCTACTCCCCGAGTTCCCAAAATGCCGTTGGGACTGGGACAGATTTGTATTTGTAGTGTGTTTGAGGACAGGCCCGTCCGTCAAGGAAGAGAACGACACTGATGGCTGTTGGAGGAGGATGGTGGTGGTGGAAGTTTGGGGGGGGGTCTCTGTCAGCATCTATTTACACAAAGTTGGACTGTCTGAGATGTTAAAGAGCTCCTTTCTTCTGACTCCATGTTTGTGGGGCTGGATTGGAGCTATTACAGTCAAAATAGATGCTGTTCTGCAGACGTGCTGGCAGACAGTACAAAGGCAGCTCCCCCCACCCCTGCTTGTTGTTGATTAGTTTTTCTCAGCATTCAGACAAATGAAATGGTTGGCGTGTTTATTAGCCTCCGCGAACCTCCGTGCTTTGAAATTACTAATGGTGCATCGTATGAAACAATGCAAGCTCCAAATGATAAAAAAAAAAAAAAAATGCTGCACCACCCGCTGTTTGTCAGATTTCTGTTAATCTGTTTGTTTATGTGAGCTGGAACACCCAGTCAGAGGAATAACGGCATGTCTCTTCAAGTGGTTAGAAAGGTTTTCCTTAGATTTTAGGGGGCTTACATGGAAAAGATTCCAGTGGCGTGGTGCTGGGGTGGGGGCAGTTCGGAAGCCTCGGTGATTACAGCAGTACAGGACCTCAGGTGTTTTAAGCAGCATTTAAAACATTTTCTGCTAGAGAGGCACCAAAAGCCAACCATTTTCATATCACTTCCAAGGAAATGTTTTGCACGAATCCTTTACAGTCAAATAGCCCGATATGGGCGAGTGGACTTGGACAGAAAGGCTGATGGTTTAGCAACGTCTTAATACTGAGAACAGAGTGCCTTGCACAAGTGTTCATACTCCTTAAACTTTTTCATATTATGTCACAGTACAACAAACTTTAACTTTAGTTGGTATATTTTGTGATAGATTAACATGATTGTGAAGGGGAAAGAAAATGTTTTAAAGGGGCAGTATTATGTTCAATTGGCTTTTTTAAGATTTACATCATGTTATAATTTTATTCCCTCACCAAAAACATACCAGGAGTGTTGGCTTAATTCTTTCATGCATGTTTGAGAAGTTCTATAATCTCCATGGCAACCATTCAGCAGTGCAGAACACCTGGTTGGACCTAGCACCATCTTCGAGGACAAATCTCCTCCTCAGAGCTGCAATTTCCAAGTTTCCAATCTTCCACCTCACAGAGCACCACCCCCTCTCCTCTGACTCCCCCAGTAAGCTCCTTCAGACTATCCAGCAGCAATTAGCAAACACCTTTTGGAACGACGCATCTGCTGAGCTCATTACAAGAGTTCCTTCTCAGTGAAATGCTGGTTGTAGTATCTTGTAGATAAATGCATGCTTGACCCTTGGTAGTTCCTGGGTTAGTCTTAAACATCCTACCCAGATGTCGTTAACCTTAGGCTGACAGTTTGGGTCAGCCGGTTGAAATCTGAAAGGGATCGTCTAAGATATAAATTCTGCTCTGCTGGTATTCTGCAGTAACCACAGAAGGGCACTGGAGTAGTTATTAATCTCACTAATATATATTTGTTTCAGAATTTGACCCAGTTTAACCACACAGCAGGGAGTCAAGTGGCTCAGGACAAATGTGGGAGACAGGAAGAGAAGCCACAGCCTTTTTGTCTCGCCGCTCCTCTCTGTTCATTAGCAATTCAGAGGGCTGGCTGTCTGTGTCTGTGTGTGTGTTTTTTTTTAAGTCCGTCATCATCCAAGTCCAGACATACAAGTCAGACAGTGGTGTCTGATACTTACCTCCCACCCCCATCTCCCTCTGCTACCACCGCCTCCTCCTCCACCCTTCGGCAGCCACCAGCTGACCCCAATCAGGCACAGGGCCTTCCCTATTGTCTGGCTTGGGGATAGGGGGACACACTGTTGGACACATGCATACACACACACACAGACGGGGGGTCAGAAAGATAAGAGGCTGTCTGGTCTAGTCTAGCCTGCTGTGCTGACTCCCAACCCCCAACCATAACGCAGCATTTCTCTTTCTTTCTACCTCAGTCTTTGCTTCCTCCTCCCCTCTTGGCAAGTGCATCTGATGCTTGTTATGCAAAGTGTTACGGATCGGCATTGTGTTTGGAAAGAACATCAAGGTTAACGGTGCTGACACTGAATACTCTGTACACCAACACAGCACCAAAAATACCGACTGGTGCACCAGTTGTAGATGCATCCGCACCTGAAAGCAGCTCCTGGTAAACTGACTGTTTCAGTCTGTGTGATTATGTAATCATGTCAACTTGAAAGTTATGTGGGGAACAAGTTTAGTGTTCACCCTGAAGCTGGTTGTCATGGAAATAATTGATCACTGAGTAAAAGGAAGTTGTAGACTTTGTAGCAGTTCCTCTGTCGTTTTGTGTGGGACATGTTGTCGAGGAAAGGGATGGCGAAAGGTTTGTCCCTCTCTGACAGCTTCCTGGAGGCTTGCATGTGTGTCTTCTGGCTAGTGTTGCTAATGATAATTAGGGCTCCCAGTCTGAGCAGCATGGAGATCCTGTGTGTAAATTATTAATATAGGTCATAGTCACAGCATCCGGCTTGGCCCGGCCCAGTGCCCGTCCCGGCACTATTACAGTACACGGCCCCTGCTTACCCTCTGCTTACCCACGGCCTGGCCCATCTGTCAGCCAGATTAACCCAGCAGATCACAAACACCCGTGTCTGCAGTGGGTGTGGATTCCGAATGGTGACTTCACCGACTACCGTCGGATAGCTTTCCTCCCGTAGTAGACCGCAAACGTGAACCTGTGTGGTTAAATATCAAGGAGCTGGATCACACGTCCAAGTGCTGTTGGACTCCAACAGAGTCTGCAGCAACGTTCAGCTGATGAACCAGGAATTAGTGTTGTTTTTAAAGTGTCTCCTGAGGTCAGTGCTAAAGCATGGCCTCCATCTGACCTCTGCCCTCTTGACACCAGCCAAAATTCCTTACTTTAAGCAAATAAAGGCTACAGGTATTACAGTGTGCATCATACTTAAGTGACATTTAAAACAGAGATGCACCAATTTGATATTAAGATCTAGAGCAGTCCTGATATTGAAGAAAAAATATGACAATGTGCTCAATCCATAAGGGCAGATCTAGTCAACCTAATTGTAGAGCACATCATACTTTATTATCCATTTTACATTATATTTAAAATTCCTATTTGCACTTTTTGAATCACATAAAAGAAGATCTGTTAGTTTATTTTTACCGAGGTAGTCAACCTATTGTTTTTGTCACTTTCAGTTTCCTTATTATTTATTTTCCATTGACTGTTCCACTTCTAGTTGCACTGACTGAACAGATTAAAGTTGTGTTTTTACATGTTTGACCAAGCTTGTGAAGCTATTGGTGTATTTAAGTGTGCTGTACTGGTGCAGAGTTACAAATAAATTTGTAATTCAGTACATTTAAGTCAAGAAAGACATGCTTAAGTCAATTCACCACTGTTTTTAGGTATTGGCTGATGCTAAACTGCAAATATCAGTATCAGAAATAAAATAAAGTGGATGGATGCATCCCTAATTTAAAGGCAACTAACTAAATGCTAAATTGTGGACAGTTAAGAACTAAAGTGGAACTGGGCCATCTGGGCTCTAGTCCAGAAATAAAAAAAAACAAGAAAACCTTCATTTAATGGTTTTCTTTGTGCTATTCCAATATTAGGACAGTAGAGTTATAAAAATAATACAATAATACACTTGGTAAAGATCCACGAATCATGGTAAAACATATGTAACAAGTAAAGGCCAGAACACGATTCCACTGCTTGCAAAACGGCCTTAGCAGAGAGTAATCTGCTTAGTATCTGCAGAAGAACTTTGGTCTACTATTCTTTACAACATTGCTTCAGTTGACTGAGTTTTGCAGCTATTTGACTCTCTTGCAGTCCCACCACAGCGACAGGTTGAGGTGTGGACTTTGACTGGGCCAACACCTACACCTTAAAACACCCTGAGTATATGGTAGAGTAATTGCCAAAAGGGTGGAAAGACCATACCAACATCAGACTGAGTTGGGCAAATATTTCTGGGATATTAGGGGAGACGTTTTACAGTCTTGGAATGTTTTCTATTTGTCAGTAGTCATTCTCACTGTACAATAGTGAAGCTGGAAAAGTTTTAAAAACCCTCTGCAACTGCTGTTTCTCTAAGATCATTGCTGTTTGCCCTTCCACATTGTTAACATTATGGTAACTGTCAATGCTTAGTTCTCAAAAAACTGGCTGGTTTAATGTTGTTTTTTGCATCCAAAAAAATCAAGTGACATGTATTTATAACTTAAAAATCTTGAAAAGCCTGGGTGTTCAGATTGTATATGTTAATAATAAGAATGAACTGATATGAAAAGTTTTGGCCCATACCGATATCTGACATTAATATTGCAGTTATAGCTGATGGCTGATATTTACCCATTTTATCTATAACTACCAACCCCCCACCTACTTTGCCTCTTTGCTTCAGTTAAACACAAAACCCAAATCTTGCACTGCATCAATGTCACATGACCAAACATGACCAGGCCCCTCTTCCACCCAAAAGACATTTACAAACAGCAGTAAGATGGAGATAAAATCTGCTGTTACTTACTATTAGTAGTATTATTACTATTTTTGTCGGGCTGATGCCAATATGTTAAAAAACAACTAACATCGGCCGATTCCCATGTTAATATTTCTACTTAATATATATATTAAAGTGGAACTAAATTAGCCGGCCTGGTTCAGTGGAACTCCAGAGAATATATATGAGTATTTTAGTTAAAGTGTAATAAAATAAACTGTAACTTAGTTATATGTATCATTTAGGATTTTTTGCTCAATGTCTTCATATTGACACCATATATTCAGGTAACTAATCAACCCAACATGCAGGAGAAAATAGGGAAGCAGTAGATGTGTCTACATCAGCAGCTTAAAGCCATGAATCCTACCTCTGGGTTCATCCTTGCTGCTTCTAATGCTAGCCGCTGGGCTGCTGAGGGTCGTTATGAAACCTTCCAGACTTTTATATCCCCACTCGTTATAAAGCTATCAAACGGTACATCTGGCAGGCTTTTTGTGAAACGGCAACACAGACGACTGGAACCAAAACCCTGACTGAATTAAAGGCACAGACGGAATGGAGGACTCTCTGCACACACAGCGTTTAGAGGAAGCCGCGATTTTTCTGGTAGAAATTTCAAGAAAATAAAGATGAAAATCTAAAAACAGTGTGTGGAGTAAAAATATTGATGATGACAGATTTCTTTATCAGCATCAAGGTCAGCCCACCTGAACACTCCATCAAACAGTTTTCCTGCAGTCACTCCAACCTGCTGCAGATCTTCTGATCTGTTTGGCGCTCCCTGGCTGCTGCCAACTCACCCTTAGTCCTGGTTTTGTTCCTGTGAGTTTGTACTTGTGGAATTTGGGAAGCGGTCGGAACCAGATGGGTCGGTTTACCTTCCTACCTCACGCTTTATGGAGTATCTCTCCTCACCTTTTTGCAGGTCAGCAGAACTTGCGCCTCCAGAAGCGTTTCATTCGCCAAAATACAGCTGAAAGACCGGCATGACCAAACCCTCTGCCAGTGATGTCATGACCTATATACAACTTGTAAATTCCTGCATCGGGGCTGTAAAATTCCCTTCGTTCCTGCCCCGGTGCCAGCTGTGTGAAGCTGTCAGCTGCCGGGGCATCACTTACACCATGTTTCTGCACTGTCTGGCTGGCAGGGTGGACTCTTTTCTTTCTTTCTTTCTTTTTTCCCAGAGTGTGCCAGGTTTGCTTTTTTTTTTCCTCAGAAAGACACAAGTTGTTCTTCACCTTCTAACGGTCTTCCCTTCTGTTTTGAACTCACTCTGTTCCTCTGGCACGCTACATCTGTGTATCGCCAACGTCAACAACGCTAAAACATCCCGACACATGAAGAAACCAGTGCTATCATTAGTGCGGGTTGCTTCCTTCACCCCTCCTACCCCAGGTCTTGCCAGCCTGTCTACCTTTTCTTCTTTGTGTATGTGTGTAGTTCTCTCTGTTGTCGGCAGCTGTTGCTCAGCACCGCTCTAAAGTTCAGCTTGCGGTCACGGCAAAGTGTTCCAGTGAGGGGAAAACTTTTTCTATTTTTTTCCCCCTTCCCTCTCCTACTTATACATTCCTTAATCTTGCTTTGTAGAACTTAGCACTTACACTCTACTCCCTCTTTTCTGCTTTCCTCCCAGAGTCTTTATCCCCGCTTCACTTTCACTGTCTTTTTGCTCTTGCTTTCTTTTTCTTTTCCTTCCCCTCCTTTCTGTCTCTGTCCCGCTCCTGCCTAATCCTGCCTGCCAGGCATTGCTTCATGGTTGTTATGCATCTCAACCCAAAGGGGCTGCAAAAAAAAAAAAAAAGCCAGAGAGACTAACGGGAGGACGAGGAGGTTCTAGTCATCCGCCGAAGCCTATTGAGCAACTTAAGCGTGGTTGTTTTGCTCTGTTGGCTCAGCACAATGAGACCGCATGTGGAAGACATGTTTACACCCCTTCATCTCCGAGTTGGAGGGAGTGGGAGAGGAGGAAGAAGTGGGAGACGGAGGAGGAGGTGGGATTCAAAGTGAGGGAGGCAGAAATAATGACAAAAGTGTGTGTATATATAGTGAATGGAAAAGAGAAGAGGTGGGATACAGAAGAGGCTGAAAGGGAAAGAAGAAGAAGAAGAGGAGGAGGAGGAGAAGAGCAATGGATGATGAAAGGGAAGGATAGACGGGTTGAACTAAAAAACTGCAGATGGAATAGAGTGAGAGGAGTGTGACAAACACAGAAAGGGACAGACATAATGAGAGAGAAAGAGGACAGACTAAAATAGAGAGTCGGAGAGACGGTCCCCGTTGGAGGAGAGAAAGCCAGTGTGACAGTGAGTCATAGCTGAAAAACTGCCACACAAGCATATGCTGTGGCTGAGGGGCCGTCTTTCTTTAAAATGGAAGTTAGGAACGTTGTAGACAGGAATTCAAAAATAAAACCTTTGCGTGTATCATGGTAGGGTTATTACAGCTAATGGGAATGTGGGATTTTTTTCTGACACGTAAAACTTTTCATTTACTAATAAATTCTGGATGTTGAGAACGTATCAAAGTTTCTCTCGTGGCTTTGTGCTGATTGGGAACTAAAGCTGATGACTTTAGCTGTCATGTTTAGGGCATGAGTGTGCAAGCATAGGTGGTTGATGCAGATAGACACTTTTTCGTTGTGTAGAGCAAGAATTCTTTTTTTTTTTTACAGATAAATAACATCTTCTTAAAAGAAATATGAAATACAAAAACAGATTCCTGTTTATTAACGAAGTCATGTTAGCTTTTGGAGTAATTAGAACCACAAAAAACTATTTTTCTGAACTGTTTCAAACGGTTCATATGCAAACCTTTTTCAACGAAGGTCAAAGTTTGCCAGTACATTGTCAGACCTGAGCAGATCATACCAGATGATGTTTCTAACCACTGCTGGTTGAGGTATGTGCTGTCAGTCGATTAAAAGATTCAGATGAATCATGATTAATCTCTTTGTCTAACTTTGTAAGCTTGGAATATAAATATGCATGCAGTGTAGTGATCTGAACAAGCCCCTCCTTCTGCTGCACTACAGGTCATGTAGTTTTCCAGTACTCAATGGAAACTTCCTCCCCTACAAATGCATACAAGTAGAACCAAACTTGTTGAGAGAACAACTGACAGATAAGATATATTTTATTTTCTAGCTTTTGAGTGCCCCACCCCTTTCTGATGCTGCCCTGGGCAACTGCCCATATCAAAAACTGCCACTGTATGCACGTTTTCTAAAAATGTTTAATTGACCAAACATGTCTGAATGTTCTCAGCTGTCCAGGGTTTTTGTATTCAGAAAGGTTTAAAGGAAGTCATTTAGTTTTAAACATTCATTTAGAAATGTCCTTCTCCATTCATTTCCTATAGAACTTGTGCGATGAGGTGACAGTCTTCTGTCCTCATCCAGCCCGGCGACTGGCCTAATTCATGCAAATTCGAGCTCGTACACGTACATATGCACACGAGGGCTAGCGGCACAACATGAGAAAGTTGAAAAATATTCAACCTTTGCTGCTGTCATGGAAAAGTTTCATCTTTTGCTGTAGTTTGTTGCTCCGTGTGTACAGCTACTGTGAACTAGATAACCCTGTGATGGAGAGAGGCTTTTAGGTCAAGATAGGTAGTTTGATTTCACTGCGTTATGTAGTATTAACATGTGGTTAATCTCATGCGTTAAATTTGACAGCCTTAGTTAATACCTGATCATGTAGTTTTAGTTAAAGCTGGTTCAAACCCCCCCCCCGCTGTCCCAGCAGCAGCCTGTCTGGTGTGATCCCAGTACCTCCCTGTTACCCCAGGAGACGACTCGGCTCCGGTTTGTTCCCATGTTCCACCCACAGCCTCTCCTGCCGTCTAGCTTCAGCCGCTCACAGCAGCCACCCAGGGTTTGCAGCACATATGCAGCGTGCAGCCTACGTCTGCGAGGTGTCTGCTCACCCCCCTGATGTTGAAAACCTGTTTCAGCGTTGCTCCATGAATCCGAGTGTGGAGGTGTGTGGTAACCGGAGAGGAATGGAAGGGGGGCTGGAGGGGTTCCTGTTTCACCAAACGAACACGTGCCTGGTAGAAGATAGAACATCCCACTCCTTTCCTCCTGCTTCCACAGTTCCTCGTCATCTTGAGGAAGGAGGCATGTAGCCTGCATGCAGCCCCCATGCATTGAGGGTGCATGGAGCCTCATCCTCCATGCACCTCTCTCTCGCCGCCCTCTATCGTTCTTCCTGTCTCCCCTCTCTGCCAATCTCTTCGTCTCCCTCCAGTCTGAGTTATGTTCTCTATTTCCATGGCTAATTCTCTCTGCCTCTGTGCCAGTCTGGCTGCTATTGGCTGCTGCTTTCAAATTATTTTTGTGTTGCTTAGCTTTTTTCTTTTTTTCCTCTCTCTTCTTGGTTCTGTTCTGCCAGATCATAATTTCACACCTTGGCCTTCACCAGCAGCAATACTGCAAAAATACAGGAGCTCTGCAGCTTGACTAGGCCTGATACTTAGCCACTCCTCTGTAGTTTATTTCAGATGTAAAGCTTGTGAATTCAAACAGTCCAAAGAAAACTGTCCACCAAATGTAGATGATTAGACTTTCTTACAAATGTCTTCACACCCCTGGAGCTTTGATTCTTTACGACAACAAAATTCAGTTGGGACTTCATGTGATTGGCTAACTCAAAGTTGTGCACGATTTGGAAATGACACATGCTTTTCACAGAAAATCTTTTATAGGGGTAGCACTGTTTCAATAAGCAGTTAATTAACTAATCACATGATGAATTAAAATGAGCTGATCCTTTTCATTCTGATTGATATTTTTTTGAAGAGCAATTTTGTCTACAGAGACTTTATAATCCAGTTTATCTACGGTTTCAGTTGTACATGTTTTTTTATTTCCCATTTATTTATTGTTTTTGGTTGTTGTTTTTTATTTTGGATATTTGAAATATATCTTCTTCTTCTTCTTCTTCTTCTTATTATTATTATTATTATTATTATTCTACATGAGACCGCTGCCTGAAAACTGCCCGTATTTTCAGGTGTGAACAAGAAGTTCTAAGTTTCAATGGCACCTCCAACATAGCTTAACTCTGCTATCTGCTGTGGTTGTCATGCCAGGCGGACTATATGGCTCTGTGGTTTTACAGCATGTCGTGGAAACGTACATGTGCTTTGACCCTTTATCTCCACATCAACTCCGACTAACTTCCTGGTTGCTGCTGAAGAAAAATGTCCCCGCAGTATGATGTTGCCGCTACAATGTTTCACATCAGGCATGCTGCTTGCAGTGTTCATTTTCTTTCTTTACACTGAGAATTAAACAATATTGTCATATATCGCAATCATTTCTGGGACGGTTTATTGTTCAGCAAAATTTGGAATCGCGACAAGTCAACTGAAAAAAACAACAACCAAAAACACACACAAAACCAAAATCATAAAAAAAAAACGAATCGGACGACTCTGTAAATGAAATTGCCCATCAAAAAATATTAGTCATAAGAATGGAAAATTGTCAATCTATTAATTGAATAATTGCTTATTGCGACAGACTTAGATGTTTTTGGGTGGAAAGCAACCAGAACTGCATAAGTACGGAGTGGTGAAATGAGCAGCGGTCCAAAATGTGACTCAGTGTCTCCAGTAGAAGAGACCAATCAACTCTTCCTTCAGCTGATGGAACTTTCTGCACACAGAGAAGATGAACTGTCTCCACAGTGTTACTAAACAGCTTTATGTCCCATCAGACTGCAGTTTACAGTTCAGCAGCTCACCATCCTGCAGCATACAGAGCTCTTATTGTAAACACACACATATTCTGCTCCAACGCCCTCCTGCACAGCGACCCCAGCTGACCCCGATTACCATCCTACACACACACATGCGTGTGCACTTTGACCCTGACATCAGTCTGACCCTCCAGTCTGGTTCAGACATTCAGAGTGCAGTCAGTCTGGCTTCATGGCAGAGGAGTGGGATGGGGGGAGGGGTTGGTGTTTCAGACACTCTCCTGTCTGGCTCTGATCATGTCCACCCAGTCACACATTCACCTGAGAAACCGCAGACCAAGAGCATGTGACAGCTCAGCAAGCCAATGAATTCTTTAACACTGCCCTCCTCTCCCCTTTTACCGCTCTTCATGAATATTACAGCACTGGAATATTGATAATATTAGGCGACACTGTAATATTCATGATATGTTATCACAGCCTAGCCTTTTCCCTGTCTTATTAATGTTATATTCATGCAGCTGGAGATGATACGACTACGTCAGGCCTCCTCACCAGCCAAAGTAACCATTTATCGCCGCCTCAGCATTAGGTCTGATCATGATGGGCCGCATTAGCAGTAATCAAAGTTCAGCTTTGTTTGAGGAAGGGGTAGAAGAGACGACTTGCTGGTATGCAGAAGGAGAAATTCATGTGGTGGATAAAAATGGCCGAGCAGGTCTGTTGGAATCTGAGAATAGAAATATTATTGTACCTCGATGGGGAAATTTTTGCAACAGGCAATGAGAGCAAGTAGAGTCACACAAAAACGTATGAAAATCCAATAAGGAGCGAAATACTGTACAGTAACTTGGGCAATATTTCAACATACTGTGTAGTTCTGTAATGAGCAGAGATTCTGAAACTCTGGAAAGCTGAATGGATAGAATAAAACTTTGCACCAGTCTTATAGTTGAATAACCTAAATAACAATTAAAAACAATAAAATATCTTTGTTATTGAGCTCATATGTCTATTTATTCAACAATGTAGCAAAACTTTATTTTGTCGAGATGGGGTTTTTGACTAAAAAACAGGATTAATTTTAATTAGTTAGAGACCCTCCATTAAAACTTTGAGTCCCATCACTAATATATGAACATTATAAAAACAAACTATATACAATAAATAACAAAAAAACAATCTGCAACAACAAGGATGTAAACACTTATCGGGTTGATGGTTCTAGAGTTGGAATGCTAGTGGAAGGAAGGATCTCCTGTAACACTCCTTTGTACATCTAGGATGTGAGTAGCAAACTATGCAATCAGAGTCTTCCTTTAACTCCACTCTGATGGATCATAACAGCTTGAGATGATAATGGCTGAATTCTTTGAATATTTTCAACAACCTTCAGGTGGCTAGTCTAAATCCCGTGGCGCCCTGAATCCAGTTCCATTTTTTAGTCACTAATGATAAAATGGATGTGTTGTGATCGAGCGAGAACAAGTCAGAGGCAGCGTGTTCTGTAATCCAGACAGCCTAGAGCTGGTGCTGTGTGTGTGTCCCCTGTGCTGTGTGAGCGCGAGAAGAAGGTCTGGATAGACAGAGGGGGAAAGAGACGGAGCTGCAGAGCTGTAATTGTTTTTTCTCTTGTTGCCCTAAGTCCCCACAGCCCGTCTGGCACCTCGCTCGCTCGCTCTCTTCTTCTCCTCCACTCTTTGTCGCCGTCTCTCCATTCTTCTCACTCGTTACATCCACCCTACCTTTTTGTCCTCACCGTCTGCTTCTGTGTCCCCGACTCCGAGCTGCGTGTCTAATGGGCGGAAGACGCACACGCACAAGTGGGCAGCCCTCTTCTTGGGGTTAATCACAACTAAACTAGTTCACTTGTTTCCACAGAGAGAGCTGGCCGACTGTAGCAGAGCGCTGCCTCAGCGGTGGCTGTAGCACATCCAGCCGGACTAGCCTGGGTTTCGCCGCCGTCTAGACGTCGCAGAGCTCAGCATGTGTTTGTTGCATCATTTCCTCCTTTTCGACCAACTCTCTCTGTCTCCTCATTACTGAGAACTCTTCCTACTTCCAGCCTATTCAAGTCTGTCCCTTTCCATCTTTCTCTGTGTCACAGCATACTTGTGTGTGTGTATGTGTGCCAGCCAGGTCGCTGCCATGGCGCCTCAGCAGCTCCGGGCCTTGTTGATCACGGCACCGTGCCCAGGGGTTCCCATGGCAACGGCAGTGGCAGCAGACAGGGTTCCGTGTAGAAGAAGTGTGTGTGTGTGTGTATGTGTGGGCCCAGTGTGGTGGGCAGCAGGCTGTGAACTCAGCAGGCCTCTATCTGGGCAGCAGGAGAAGGACGAGCGAGTCGGAGCAAACAAAGCACCCTCTATTCACTCATCTTCCTTCTCTTTTCGCTCAACACACACATCACGGCGCAAGCTATCACCGAAACACACACACACACATGCACGCCAACACACACACACACACATACACGGCGGCCCAACGTGAAAACCCGAGCGTTGTAAGGCACAGGGACACGGGCGCCCCCACCACCCGTCACATCTGCAAAAGTGCTGCGTTTTACGGCCAAGTGCGCTCTGGATTGCCAGGTGTGGCTGTGAGAATGTAACAGGTTTTTTTTTTTTCTTTTTGCTCATGACTGAGATCTGGAGAGCAGCAGGAAACTGTAAACGGCAACAGAGGAAATGAGGCAGCTGCAGGGTTTTGATGAGTGGGTTGTGTTGTATGCAGAAATCCAATCTGAACTCAAGGCGGCAGCTTAGCTTTAGATAAAGTTCTGTGTCATTCCTAAGCTGCTTCCTGTTGTCCTGTGGCCTCCCAAGGCAGCATCCAGTCAGGATGGGAGTCTTTCCTCTTTTAGGGTCTATTAAGTGTTTTTTTTTCCAGCCACACGGGTTCCTGACAGCTGAAGCTTAGAGGGACGGCATTTCCTTTTGCTGGTAGGAGGAACGCTCCTAGTCCAAATTAGCAAGCAGCTAGCGTGCACGTCCTCCTGGCTGTCAGCATAAATCTGCTTTCAAACCTGCATTTCAGAACGCAGCCTGCTAGCTGCAGACAAAGCAACGTTTCCAGTGTGCAAACTAAACCAGACACCCCTGGTTCCCTTACCGAAGCGTCTAAGGTCGGCCCATCTCAGATGTGAAGTTTATTGAGCAATAACAATGTTAGAGGCCCCAGCTGAGTGAGCGCAGTCTCCATAGATGGCCATTAGCCTGATTCTTGTTTCAGGGCCAAACAGAGCAAGTGTGCATGCCCTCATTATTCACAGAAGGAAGTTTTCCCCGGCATTAACTGTCTGGTTACCAGCAGGAAGGAATCTGCACATAACCAGACTGAGGCTGAGCCGGTCCACTTACTTCAAACTCCTACTCACCTCATCATTATCGTCATCACTTTCCTTACCTTCATCTTGGTGTTTTTATTTTCAATACTTTATGTTTTTTGAGAGGAAACACATTTTTGATTCCTAAGTGCTATCAAATATGTATTTTCTGGTCTATGGATACTGAATTCCTACCCTGTTTCTCTGGGTGCTTTCATGCCTGATAGTCCCGTAGACTCTGTTCGATTGGGGACCAAACATGCAACATTTGTCCCATTTTCAGCTGCTGTGGTTCTCTCTCACATTGCACTGTCAAACCATCCAAACCTGTTCCCCCCCTCACCTGTGGTGGCGCTGCACCAAGAACCATTGAAGGAAATGACATAGAAACCTTTGAAGAAGACACTGAGCGCAACTTCCTTCTTCATGAAATGTAAACAAAAATGGGGTGGGATGAGATCTTAGCGATTGTAGGATTTTTCTTTTGTCTTTGACAAAAGGCCATGAACCATTTCTCCCTTTTATCACTAGACTCATCTGTTTTATATTTTTGATTGCAACTACAGCAGATTAAATAGAACTGGTGAGAATACATCCTGAGACTGTATATTCATGTGGAAGAGTGAGCTAGCCTGTGTCCAGACCTAAATCCAATTGAGATTTTGTGACAGAACTTGAAAAGTGATTGGAGATGCTCTGTATCTGTTTTGCAAAGAGGAATGAGTAAAGATGGTGCGGACATGCCCTAAAAGACTCCCAGCTGTCAATGGAATGAAACGAGGTTCTTTAGTGTCAACTTAATACAAATGCGTTTCACACTTTTTAGCTTCATTTTTGTAAAGCCTTTTTTCCCGTTTTCAATGTGGAGAAGTTTCAGAGGAGGTGTTTACAGAGTTTTGCTTCCAGAGGAGTAATCATATGTATGTTACATATGATTCATATGTTATCATATGAACTGCTTCCAGTAAATTTGAGCATTTCTGTGTAAAGATCTTACATAGACATAACTGGAACCAAGTTGGTCTCTGTTTCTCCCGACCAAAGCAGGGGAAACCGTCCAAAGGGGAGGCAGGTTTTCAGATCAAATGATTCAGCCTGCTTAAAGAAAAAGGAGGCTGCAGGTTGATATTGTTTTGACAAGCGGATTACAGTAATAATGACAACAGACTGCTGCTGGTAATGCAGACTGTAAGCGCGCACTGTTCTCCTCCTCTTCTCCTCCTCCTCCTCCTCTCCTCCTCCTCCTCCTCCTCCTCCTCCTCCTCCTCCTCCTCCTCCTCCTCCTCCCTCCTCCCCCCTCCTCCTCCTCTTCCTCCTCCTCCTCCTCCTCCTCACATTTCCTTCAGTTCTATCAGCCTCACCCCTCCTGGTGGTTTCTTCCTCACTGACATTCAGAGAGCAAGCTGTTAGCTAAGTCGGGTAACTTATTTTGCTTGAACAGTAACCTGCAGGAGGAAAAAAACAGATTACTAGCTAAACTTCAGAAGTACTTTGGGCTTCAGACAGGATTTTACAGCACCAGGAGAGTATGTGATATTTAAAGAGTCGGCTCACAGGTTAGCTTGGTTCCTCAGCATGGTGCTGTCTGAGTAAACCTCTCTCTGTCTCCTTCCTGTGGCTGCCAGGGCAAACTCACCATCCCAGGCTGCTGGTGGTAACAGTCTGCCAACAAAACATTTGACATTTTCTGTTGTATTTATTTTATATCCCAGTTGCAATGTAATTATATGGATGGTGTATCATTAAACCTGGTAAATGTAACATTTATAGAAAATGTTTTTCTACATCAGAGGGAATCCTCACACACCATACCAAACACTGTGCAGCATTTTGGGTTGGCAGCTGGATTTGGATATCAGCTAACTTAAAGTTGTTTCAGATTAATAATTTACTAAATTGTGGAATGAGCTATAGACCTTTTTGCTGTTGAGAAATGTGGACATGAAGTTGTAATTCAGTTCACCTTTCTTTTCCCCCATCACCTCTGTAGCTGAGTGACGGCCCTTAATGTCTATACATACATTCTCGGAGCAGAGATATTGAAACTATCAAAGATAACTTTGGACTTTACAAGTGCAGAAGGAAGACTTTCTGAAGTCTTTCTGTTTCCAGTAAGTGCTGAGGGAAACTACAGCAGCAGCAGAACACTTCTCCCCTCCAGGGGGTCTTTTGTGGGCTCTAGTGTCCCTTATATGAAAGTAGGCTGACAGGAAAGGGGGAAGGAGAGATGGGAAGACATGCGGCAAATGTTGCTGGGTCCGGGAATCGAACCCGCAACGGCCGTGTCGAGAACTCAAGGCCTCCAAACGTGGGTCGCGCTGTCCCCTACGCCACCACAGCACGCCCAGCAGCAGAACACTTCTGCTTGGAACTTGCTAGCAGCTACTCCAGTTCATCTCTAACTGTTAGCTGTGATTGCTTGCATTGCAACAAGCTCTGATTACACCGAACAGAACAGCTAAAACAATAACATGATGGTCTGTGGCTCTATTTATAGCATCAATACAGCAAACCTTTTACAATAACATCCTTATCCAGATAAAAGCGCTCTGAACTTCAAATAGCATAAAGCTAATTAAAGCCGCATACAATATCATCTTCTCTAATAACAGCACAGTGAATGCAGTGTGCGTTGTGTGTTCGGGCTGCAGGCTGTAATTTATTCATGCCACATATTTAATACAGAAGACTTTCTAAGGGTGATAAAATGATGAAAAACTCCGCAAATACTACTGCCACCAACGGTGATTGTAACACTGATGGTGACAAACTGATAACATTTTCACACAATACCTACACTAATCACTTTTGTATCTTTACATGCATGTTGTTTTTTATTTTCAAATTACAAGTAGAGCTCCGACTAAGGGTTATTTTTGCTATCAATTAATCTATCATTCTGACAATTAATTGGATAAAGAACTGGCACATTATGCAGATTTTTCATTAAAACCTTTCGTATGCAGTCTTAGTAATACATTAGAACATGCAAATAAAATAATAATTAAACTCATTTCATAAATTTGAAAATTTAATAAAGTTAAATTGCAGGATTCCTTTTGTGAATGTGTGATTTATAACAAATCATGCATCTACAGCTAACAAAATACTTCTAATATCAACATGTGAAAAGCTCAGTTCTTTCTTCTTGACTTAACATCAATACAGGACTGTAGGGCTGATGTGGTGATAATATTTTTGATTAGCTGATTAATAAATGAATAGCAAAAAGTGCTTACTCAGACTTCATTTATTTTGCAGAATTTGAACCAGGTAAAACTTCTATGAAGGTTTTTTTTTTGTCTTTTTATCTATATTTGCTACACAGTTTTTGCTTAATTATGGCTCTAAATATATCGTTTGTTATCCTGGCCTTTTTTTGAGTCAGTGTACTAAAGTTAATGATTATTCGATTTCTGAATTAGTTGACGATAATTTTAGTAATCAATTCATCACGACTGATGCAATTAATTGTTTCACACCTCTGCAAATACTTTTTCAAAGCACTGTCTAGGTTACATGTGAAAACATTTGGCAGCAGTTTTTTGTCTCTAAACCTGACCCTGAAGTAAAAATTAACACTGACTTCTGTTTAATAAAAGGGACATTTTCCATTAGTCTTCTCTGTATTTGCTGTTTAGACTTGGCAACTAAGTTAAAATTGAATTTAGCATTGCAACCATCTAGACTTTGTTTCATCTAGGGACTTTGAAAACATCTGGCCTTAGGCCTCTGCTATTGTGAACAGTTTTACATGATTTCTTTGTGAATGGACTTATGAAGCGGTTCTTTTGCTGGAGAAATGTCTCATTTGTTCATTAGCACTCTGTGTTTATGGGGTTTCAACCTGAAGAAACCAGGTAATGACAGTTATGAGTTTTCTGAACTTCCGGGTCAAGTCCTGTTCCTCAAGGCTTCGCAGGATCATCTAAAGTTTTATTCAGCACCGATTTGCCAGCGAGTTTGCTCTTCTGAGAGTTAAGGAAACCATATTCTGATCCAGTATTTTCAGTTGCTCAACATTTGCTTCTCCACTAAAAGACAGATGTGAGGATCTCGTGTTGCTGGTTTCCACATGGTACCACATTCCTAAACCTTTTGTCTGTTTTTGGTTTTTATCTAATTTTTCCTCCTACTTCAGCGTGGCTGGTTTTATTCCTGCCAGGCACGTTTTTGGGTCGCATTATGTTTCAACTGAATTGTTGCCAGTTTTTCAAAACTTCAAACTATGTTTATAAAGCTTTCCTGGTGGACTGTGGATGTGGTTTTTGGAGAAAATATGCACCAGAGTGAAGCCTTAGTAAGTCAGATTGCTGCATGTGAAATGTGTCATCCACACAGAGAGACAAAGAAAGTCACTTGAAATGCACAGAGTTTCCAGAAGGGAGTCAGAGTGTGAGTCAGAGATCAGACTGCAGGCTAAGATGAGGTCAAAGTGAGGTAAAGGAGAGAAGCTGGAAGAAAGAGAAACTCAAGAGGTTGTAGGCAAGAGAAGGATGCAAGACAACTGATGAAGATTGTGCAGTGAGGAAGATGATAGCGAATGAATGGGAAGCTTTGGAGGGAATGTGGATGAAGAGGCAGCAGGCAAGTGAGGCAAATCACAAACCAGTGGAAAATAACAAAATGGAAACTTGACTGGTGGGCAGTTCTACCCTGATCTGGAAGGTCATCCCAGATGTGTGTGTTTGCTGTTTGACACAAACACACACACAGTCATTCAGCATTCTGACAAAAGAACCACTGTATGGTGGGACAGTCACTACAGATTCAGATCTCTGGGTTGGCGCTCTCCCCTGTGAAGTCTTTCTGAGTGTACACACACATTCACACAAACACAATTTAATCGGATACATTGTGATGAATTGATTACTGAAATAATAGTCAACTAATTTAGTAATTTGAGGAAAGAAAGTCAGAGCAGTAATTAAGACAAAATGGTACAGAAAATATACATTTTGCATTTATAATAATAATAATAATAATACCCTTCTTTGTCTGTAAATCTGTTCTACTCAGAAGTGGCAGTTTTGCTTCACTTGGTTCATATTCTGTTAAATAAATAAAAATCTCCTATTAAGCACCTTCTGCTATTCAATTATTAATTGCTTAATCCAGAAAATA
This sequence comes from Xiphophorus hellerii, assembly GCF_003331165.1. Taxonomy (NCBI): domain Eukaryota; kingdom Metazoa; phylum Chordata; class Actinopteri; order Cyprinodontiformes; family Poeciliidae; genus Xiphophorus; species Xiphophorus hellerii. The sequence continues at coordinate 30,626,308 of NC_045674.1, forward strand.
ATCAGCAGATCAGCTCTACTCTATATTGATAATAAGTCAAGCAGAAAGGGCTTTTCACATGTTGATGTCAGAAATATTTTTTAGCTGCAGATGCATCTTTTGCTTCAGATGATCAAGTGTTCACTTGAGGAATGCTGTTACTGCATTTGAGATAATAAAATGTTTATTTTCTTATTTAAAAAACGGAATCAAATTGCTTTCATTAATATTGTGTAAAACAAGCTTAAGTAGTTAAATTAATTGATGATTTGATTAATCAATACATCATCAGAATAATCAATAGAGTATTCAATTACTAAACTAATCATCCGTTTCAGCCCCAGTTTGTGTTTCTACCCATATTAGGACTTATATTTATTTTAGAAACTGAAGTTATGCTTAACTTATGCTAACCATTACCTGTGTTCTTAACCCTGACCTCAAAACTTAATTTGCACCATGCCTATAATCTAACCCTAAAATAGGCGGTTCATTTCACTAAGACTGGGCTTTGGGCACCATGTGGCCCCATGAGGCCCCTCTGTCTCCAGAAGGTTGGAGAATATGCCAGAAAGGGTCCAAAATAGGTAACATACATGAGTACACACACACACACATACACACTATTACTGAGTCTTCCCCTGAGTTTGGCCTGTGCTACCCCCTGCTGGTTAACAAACGCTACAGCACGTTTCCAGTGTAGGATTCAAAGTGAAAATGGTAGTCTATAGTGTGCTGCATATGTGAAATCAAACTGTAGAGATACAACACTGACTTATTTTTGTGGTAAAAAGCTTTTTTTGTTTTACTGTTTATATCTGTGAATTGAAATTGTGAGTACCCAAAGTTCAGCTGTTGGTCAGAACAGTCAACCTAACTGGAGGAAGATGATTGCTGCAACAAGATCCAGCCCCATTTTTCCCAACAAGTTGACTCATTTAGCACTAATTTCAAGAAAATCCATGCACTGTGGAGCTTTCACTTGGCAGCAGTTAAGAGTTGTAGAGATTCTTGTTTTCTTTTTTCTTGTGTCTGTTTTCTATACATCCAAAGTGGGAAAAGAGCAGGCAAGGGGGGATGCATCAGTTTCCTTGGGAAACAAAAGTTATCAGAATGACTTGATAAAAACTGTAACGTCAGAATGCACCATGTGTCCGGACTGCCAAAAAAATGTTTCTCTTAAGCTTGTCCTGTAAATGTCACACCTGGACTGGAAGAACGGTGCTCCATCAGCAACTCAAAGATCATCACTGAATGTTTAGTTCTAATCTCTTCCCTCTCTCTGTGTCTTTGTGCAGCTGAACTGGAGTTTGTTCAGATTGTCATCATCATTGTGGTGATGACAGTGATGGTGGTGGTGATCATCTGCCTGCTCAACCACTACAAGCTCTCCACCTGGTCCTTCATAACACGGCAGAGCCAGGCCCGCAGGCACGACCACGCCCTGCAGCAGGTCAGGACCGCTGCTTCTCACTCTACAGCTAACCTGCTGGTCTTTACTGTCACCATTCAGTTCACATCAGTTCAGTTTATTTCAAAAGCACTAATTCATAACATACATCTTCTCAAGACACTTTACAAGATAACCATCCTGTTTATATGCTGATGTACAGAATAGAATACTCTATGGTCTTTTAAATCACATCTTTGAGAAGAATCCACACCTAGCTCATTGTAAGCAGCTGTCTGTTACGATCAAACAGGAGTTTGAGAAAACCGAGTGGACAGAAGCACTTCTCCTGGATGTTAAAGAAAAAGAGAAGAGTTAATGACAGCAGTAGCTGCTCTGGTGGCATCTACTTTAGTTGCAGCAATGTCTCCTTCATCTGCATCTATTGGAAGAGTTAACAGGAATCTGAGCCGCTGGTCCCCTCCAATAATGTCCCACAGCTTAAACTGAAATGCATAAAAACAGAGAGAGAACATGATGTTAGTGACAGCAGTAATGGAAAGTAGTAGAAGAAAGTAGCAGAGGGAAATGTGGTCGATATGCCCTCCAACAACCTAAATGGCAATGCACATTGGTGACATCAGACACCTGTCAAAAGTTAAACTCCTCATGGTTCGTTCAGCCGTTGCCGAATGTCCAGCAATCGTTTTTCAACCTGTTATGTGGAGGAACTCAACTGCATTCTGGAACTTTGGAAGTTCTTCTTCTGTGCTTATTTTGTAGTGTTGTTTCTTGTTGGAAAATAAAAAATAAAAGTAAATACATTTTTGAGGTTGAAAAATATCCAGAGATAAAGGACCTGCAATCCAATCACTATGTACATGATGTGGCTTGGTGATGAATTTCTCACAAGATCGGCTATTCTAATGACAAATCTTGGTCATATAGAAGAAAAGCTAAGTTAATATCTGAAAGATTGACACAGTAAATGTTTTATGGTGTAATAAATTATTTTCAGTGTACTAAGTAATTTATTAGTTTCTTCTGGTAGACTATGGCACCAGCTCACTTAATTAGACAACTGCATTTGGCTAAAATCCATAGAAATAGCCATCTGTTGTGTTTTGTTGCACTTCAGCGTGTCTCATCCAATGAGTATTTAAGGTGTAATTTGACATAAGGTGTAATTTGACATAACGTGTCACACCATTTCCAATGATATTGAGTCTGCCTCAAGGCCAAAAACATGGACCTTGTTCCTTAGGAGAACTGAAGGATCTTCCTCCCATTCTACTTTTAGAACCTCTAGGAACCAGCAGGAAACCTGCCTTGTGAGAGAAAATGGCTCTGTTGGAAGAATTATGTTTTATTATTAATGGTTTTATATTCATGTAGAGTTTTATATTCTATTCCGGAATGAAATCTCACTCTTTGTTTTGGATAAGGTGGACTTTCTGATATTAAAAAAAATTAATATTTTAGCCTTAAAGCAGCAAATGCATTGACTAGTTTTTGTAAATCATTTTTGAATAGGATATTTGTAATTTTGGCAGTATTGTGAAGGTGAAAGAAGGAAATCCTAGAAACCTGATTTAAATGACAAATCCCAGTCAAGATGACACCATAGTCATTTAGATTATGGAGGACAATTTAATGCCGACCAGAGTGAGTAAAGAACAAAACTCCTGTCTTGTCACAATTCAAAAGCAAAAAAATAAGTAATCCAATTTTTGATATCAAATCAAAAATTGATATCAATTTTTTGTGGGGTTGGATCCAACCTCACAAACTGGGTTCACTAAGATTTATCCAGGAACAAAAATGAGTATAACAGTGGAAATATATCCTAACTGATCAGTTCATCAAGGCCTTCAGGGTTACAGTTCATTACAGCACACTAAGAGCATGTACGAAAAACATGGATGGCTTGTTTGGAAGTGTTACCAGGAAAAAAAACTTTTCATTGGTGTTGCACTCAAGTAAATAATGCCTTTAACAATTTCTTTTAGACACAATAAATCACAGTGCAGATGTTTGACAATAATTCACAACAGTGGAAAAAAAACTAGACATAACGGAGCACAAACTACTTACTCTAAGTACTGCAGCACAGTGGTGGTAGTGGGGTAATGGTTTGGACCTGTTGAAGATTGACTCACACTGGATCATCAATGATCTCGAACCCAGAAACAAGTCTAAAACAAAATGCCTGAAAATACAAAGAATCAAGGTGTTGCAGTGGCCTATTTAAAGTCCCGATCAAAATGTTCTTCTGGGGCTTGGTGCAAAACGAACAAAAATATTAGATCCTTTATAGAAGACACTATCTAAAGGAAGCACTAAGACAAAATGTTTCTCTACAATCCTCCAAATTATATAGAGGAATGTCACTTTGAACAGAATTAGCTTAAGTGAATGTGTAACAGCATTATGACATTCACTTGAGGTAACATTTATTTCATTCCAATGCTGAATTTGTAAAATGATTCCTCATTCTGAGGACTATTTCCCCCTAGCTGCTGTAGATCTAGCAGAGTCTAGTCTGTCTAGTTAATGCTGCCGTCTGTTAATGTTAATGTTGCCGTCGTTTTGATCCAAACTGATGGTGAGTGAGGCCCTTTTTGTCTGATTGTCTGCTCATCTGTTCTCACTGAGTGTTCCCGTGCAGTCATTGTGTTAGTACATTTCTGTATTTGTGAAACAGGACAAACATACCCTTACCAGTATGTTCCCAGTAAAGTACAGTGCAGCTAAGTGAATCTTTTTATCCCACTTAGAGCTTTTGTCCCAGTTTTACACTGGTAGCAGCTTTGCTGCAGTCTGTTAAGTGAATTTGTTGAATTGGTTTCCGTGGAACCGGTCTCTATATTGTTTTTTAACAACACAGCTGTAAAATATTTGCTGCCAAACATTCTACAATTCAAACTGGCTCAGCTGAATCAACTGGCCAACAGCATTCTCGTTACTTTGGGTTGTGACGTGGAGATGCTAGCTCTGTCTCAAACCTGCAGAGCATTTTCAAAGTGGGGATGTGTACAGAAAAAAAAGAAACCAGAAGTTTACATGCATCTTTTTTTCTGACTGTCTGAAGTTAAACCAGATTAAATTTCTTGTATTTAAAGTTTGTCACAATTACCTAAATTATTTCTATTTCGAGATCTATTAATTCATGTCTTTAACATCAGAAGTTGTTTACGATTACGATCTCCTTAAGCAGTGGAGGAAAGCCAGGATGATGATGTGATGGCTTTGGGATCCTGTGACATTCCTGAATAAATCTTTAGCAAATCGAAATAATGTAGTTAATGACGTGAAACAAGAACAGTTTGGTTTGATTTGCAGTGAGAAAAGAGGTGTGTCTTTCTCATTCTGGCCATATAAACTTCTGCTTTCAACAATACAGGCACTTTCACAAACAGTGCGAAACAAGCTCCAGTACAAAACATGCTGGAAACTAACCTGGTACTCCAAACCAGCATCTGGAAATGTTTTTCCTAATTCTACACCTGAGCTAATGCTGTGTTAGCTTCTTGTCTTTTCCATATTGTCTGTATGTTAACCATGCTAACCAATCAAATTAGTTGTACTTCAGAGACAGTTACAAAGCAAAAACACCACAAATAAAAGCTCCTATAAAGCAATCAAAAAAACCTGTTTGGCACTTCTCGTGTAATTTCTGGTTGCTATGGAAACTTGCACTTGGAAATATAATGTTTACCCACCAAGGACTGATATGAACATAAAAAACATGGGCAGAAGTCAAAGTCAGGTCAAAGTTTATGTTATAGAGCACACTTACAACTACATAAATTGACCAAAGTGCTGCATAAATCGTCAATAGTATACAATTTCATTGTACTTGCTCAGAAAATCTAACAGCTGTCAACAGCTAAACATTCAAGCTCCTGATCTGTAAGCCAGCAGCTTGACCTCCGTTGTTTTCCTGTCTTTAGGATGGCTGTCTGTGGCCTTCAGACAGCGGATCCCGACAAGGTGCCTCAGAGGTAAGACCACCACTCTGGTCCTCATGTTAGACACAGTACTGACTCCTGCACATCATGAGCATGACTCAAATGTTACATTCAAAAATAGAATATTTCATAAAATATGTATTTCAAAAACAAGAAGTTGTCCTGAAATAATTTTAACATGTTTCTTGTCTTAACGTTTTGAGGAAAACTCATTTCAGCTCTGTAACTGCCAGGTTAGCTTTGGGAATGCATGGAAGGTCAAGTAATTGCAATGGCTATTATTATTATTATTATTTTTTTTTTTTTTTTTTTTTTTTTTTTTTTTTTTTTTTAATCTTGCAAGAATGTCAGAATTAAACAAAAGTTGTAATACATGTATATACAGTATGTAGATTTGTTTTTCTTTTTTCCAAAATCAAAAGCACAACATACAAAATAAGGAGAAAAAAGACAACAAGCAAACAGATCACCTCTACTTGGAAGATCAAGAATCTTCAGACACTTCATTGTTCCATATGGATTATGTTCCATATTGATATACAAATATGTATCAATTATTGACATAATCGCCCCATATACATACTACATACACACTCCCCGTCGCCTGTGGGGGTGTTGCACCACCAACCACTGAAGAAAACAGAAACATGTGAAGAAGACACTGAGAGCTACTTCATTCTTCACAAAGGGTAAACAAAAATGGAGTGGTGTCAGGTTTCTCTCGTCTTTGGCAAAAGACATTTCTCCCTCTACTGTTAGACTTGTGCGTTTATTTTGGTGTTCCTCAAAATTAGGTTTTGGTATTAATATTAATGACAACCGAGTTTCGGTCTTCGTTCATCCAGTCAGGATCGCTCAGGTAAGCATTTGGATTGACCAAAAACCAGATTTTATCTCCCGCCACTAGTTGGTTGTGCTTTAGAGTAAAACTGCTGTGAAACAGCCAAACACTAACAGGTCTGATCAAATGGTTCCTATTAAATGCTTTAATCTCACTACCAGGAATCTGTTTGCAACATCAAGGTAGACACATGCAGCAGATGAATTAAGAAATGTGCTCCAGATGTACATCAATGGAACCTGTAAATGTCGTGCATTACTACAAGGTTGAGTGTTTTTCTTTATGCCTTGAACTTAATTGCTTCAAAACACATTCAACAATTAACACTGAAGTGCTGCTGTTCATGCTCAACATTCTCAGAGCTCTGACTCCCTGTTTAATTCTGGAGCCGCCACATCTAAGAGTAATGTCTCTCTCCTGATTAACGGCAGATGAATGGCTCAGTTTGAATGATGTACACAAATAGGGCTGAAACGATTCCCCGACTGATTCGAGTAGCTCGATTATTAAAATTCCTTGAGGAAAATGTATCTGCCTCGAAGCTTCGTTAAATTATGTTTTATTATTTAGCGCACCGTGTTCCAGCCGGGTTATTACTTTCGTTGCCCAGCACTCTCACTTCAAGGAGTTCAATTTATTTTCCTTGGTGCGTATTGGCTGAAACCCCAAGAACGAATTAAGGCAGACTGTAGATGTTGGCTTCTGCTGTTAGATTAAGATGATTTCCAATGTACGCATTAAAGCATACTCAGGAATATTTGGTGTGTGAACTATTAAAACATGAAAATATGAGCACTTTTAGAGGGATTCTCAAGTGTTAATGGATTTTAGTCTTTTTGCAGGTGGCTGTGGTCCCCAACCCCCACAAATACCAGGTGGCCATTGTAGTATACTTAAAAGCAAATCTGAAACCGCTCCAGTGGGTCTGTTATCTAATCAGAATGCTTTTGTTCAGCAAATCTTCTCAGTATCTGCTCTCAGCTCTTTATTTTGTTTCCTTGCCGACTTCTTTCTTGGCATGTGGCCTTCTGTAAATGTTCAACGCTCACAGGAATACAGTTGAGGTACAAGCAGCCTGACATTTGCATTCTGGCTGCTTGTAAATATTTGATCGTCCAGGAATGGAGCTCATATGCCGCACTGGGCAAGTCTGGCACCGTACATCAGACATGATCAAAGCTGGCATGTTCTCAAAGAATCATGGGTACAGATACGTAAACTAATGCCAGCATACTTGCCATGACCGGTAGCGAGCTTAGCTTAATGATTGTTTGCTTGGTGAAAGAGTTTGAGTCCAGGTGAGAAGAGAGAGTTGGAGAGGTGAAGAGAGAAACATGTGACGCATGGTGTCATTGGAGCGATGAGTTAAAATGGTCCTAATGTGCTTTCACATACACATCAGATGTAAAGTTGCTGTTCTCCCTAAGTGAGAACCTTAGAGGTAAAACACAAGAAAAGAGAATGGGAAGTGACAGGAAGTGGGGTTTGAGAGAAACCAGCGGCCGAAGAGGAAGAGAGTGACGGCAGGTGGAAACAGTGTTGGTGCTGAAGCAGCTGGAGAGGAAAAGGCCATGCAGAGACAAACACAGAGGGAGACACAGTGAGTGTGGGTGGCTGATAGATGCAGGGATCCTGTCTGAATCTGTGTGTGTGTGTGTTTGTGTGTGTGGCAGTTTGGGCTGAGGAGGGGCTGAGGGGGGCCAGTGGATTCTGGTGCGTCATTAATCAGCAACACCTCCCCTGACACTGTCTAGACAGCCGTCTGAGAGCTGCCCTGCTCCGCTGCGCTCTGCTCCCTCCATCAGCTCTACACCTTTCTCCCCCCTCTGTCTTTCTATCTTTCCGTCTCCACTTTCTCTCTTCTGTATTTTTTTTCCCTATCTCGCCCTGCTCTCTTTCTCTCCATGGCTCTTTTTATTCCCTTCTCCTTTCTCTCCGTACTTATCTCAACAGCCTTTCTTTTTAAATCCTTTCAGATTGACTCTTTCTGTGTTTCAACCAGTCTCTCCATTTCAGCTGCCCAGATCCTCTCTCTCCTTCTCTCCCCCAGCTTCTGTTTCCAAGCCTGTTGTTCTCTTCACCCAGACCGCTTTGTCAGTGGGGGTTGATGATTAGAGACACAGTCCCTAATTGAAATAAGTTCCCTCTGATAATGGGTTGCTGCAGCAGCAGGGAGTGGGGCTGGATAGCGAAGTTAGATATGAACACATGGATCATGACGTTCCAGTCTGAGGAGTTAATTGTAGTGAAGAACAAAAGCTGGCAGATGAACTAATGTGCTGATGGTTGTCCTGTTTGAGTGAGGGATCTCCTTTCTCTCCTGTAATCAAGCTAAAACATCTGTAACCACTAACTGGTAGTTCACTGGTCTGTGTGGAGGTACGCCATCGTTTGCATCAAAGCCATTGATCCTGCATCTGTATTTAAGCAGTTAACAAAAATAAGAAATAAAAAAGATCGTGAGAGGCTGAGCTGTAAAATATCACCATTATCTCAGCCAGTAATATATTTGCCAATGTTTGTTGTTTTTGTTGCTAAAAGTGTTTTAGGACTTTAAAGAAGTTCTATAATTGCCAACGCACTAAATGATCCTTTTTGAATAAAACCATGTTGAGACAGACCTAATGGATTTATTACCTTGGATGTTATTCTCACGATGACTAGAGTTCTCATTGTCTGGACTAGGTTTGAAATGAATCCAAAGTAAGTATTTGCCATTTTTTAGTGAAGTAGTTGTGCTTTTCTTTTTTTTTTAATCGCAGATCTTCATTGGAGGCCAGGAACTCTGGCGTGTGATGTCACCTTACAATGTGTCTAAACAGACAAAGTTCCTTTGGCCATTTATAGATTCTTGTTTTAGAGGTTCTGAATGAGTAAAACTCAGACATTTGAGAACATTTCTTTGTATGTCTTTTTTATTTGTTTTTATGTTATCAGTGTCCCTCCTCCTCTTAATGCCGGGTTTTCCCTGTGTGTTTCTCTCTCATCCAGGTATTATACGCTCCCCAGGCCAGGGATCGCTTCACTGCTCCCTCCTTCATGCAGCGCGACCGCTTCAGCCGCTTCCAGCCCACCTACCCCTACATGCAGCACCAGATCGACCTGCCGCCCACCATATCGTTGTCAGACGGCGAGGAGCCCCCACCGTACCAGGGGCCCTGCACGCTGCAGCTCCGCGACCCCGAGCAGCAGATGGAGCTGAACCGGGAGTCGGTGAGGGCGCCGCCCAACCGGACCATCTACGACAGTGACTTGATCGACATAGGGAACGGCAGCAGCCTGGTGGGGGCCGGGGGGGGCCTGGGAGGAGGGGGCCCGAGGCCGCCCAGCAGTAACTCTGGCATCAGCGTGGCCAACTCCTGCAGCCACGGGCGCATGGAGGGGCCCCCGCCGGCATACAGTGAGGTGATGGGCCATTTCCCAGGCTCCACGTTCTTTTTACACCAGCACAGCAATAACCAGAGAATAGGGAGACCAGGGGATCCGGGGGGACTGGGGAGCAGGACGATCCAGCAGCAGGGCCAATCAGAAAGCACAATAGTACCTGCCAAGGCCAAGGATGGCCATCCAGAGGACCTGGTGTGAGGAAAGGGGGAGTGGGGCAGGCGGGGGCCAAGCACCCCGGACTCAGCACCGTCTCCTATGTTTACGGCTGACATGGAAGCATCGGCCTCTGTATCGCTCTGTCGCTCTCATGTCCTCTCTCCACACTCCCATGCACAAACAAATCTCGATCCGAGCTACAGCAAAACAAGGAAGGAGAAACCCAGAGTTGATTTAATTTCACTTTCTATCCAGCCGGCACCGCTGGAGAATTTTGATTTCCTTCTTCTCTTGGAGAGAGAGAGAAAAACTCTAGCTAGCACAGCCTTTGGGTTTTTTTCATTCGGTGAAAGCTCTACGATGGGGACGGGGGAGAAAGTTCCTATTTTCTTTTGTCTTTTTGATTTGCTTTTCGGACCGGGATCTGTGCACAACGCGAGAACTGAGAACCCAGGACATACAGAGAACACAACAAAAAACAGAACAAAAGACTCACAAACCCAAATCTTAGTGCCAAGGTTCACGAGGAAGCAAAGCAAAGAGGGCAAATAACATCTTCTAACATTCACAACACAACAAAAAGAAAAGTTCCCTAAAAGTTGCACTATCTCTTTTGTCGTAAGAGAGGAGGGACATGATGTCATGTGATGCTGATGTTTGTGTTTTCATTTTATTTTTGTTGCAGGGTTACTCTTTGCTTTTTGTTGTTGTTGTTTTTTTTAAATCAAGGGTTTCTTTTCATGGATGGACTGAACGACTGACTGAAATCTCGCTCCAAAGTTGTCATAAAAAAAAAAAAAACTAGGAAAAAATTGAACAAAAACTAACAAGTATAAGCTTATCTCCATCCTTTTCCGAAAAGCGCAAGAAATCCTTGAATCCAGCCTAAAACATCTGTTCACACAACAGGCACACTGAAACTTAGTAAGAGAATAACCGTGTACTGCTTTACGTCTGCTTCCTAATCGGGGAGAGAAATCTGTCTTGTGACCAAGCAGTGATGCTTCTTAAAATCTTGACTAAAAAGATGTTAGTCAGTTCAAATCTTGAACTTGACCATCGATTTAAACCAAGCTTAAAGGGGCAGTATTATGTATAATCGACTCTTATGAGCTTTGCGTCATGCTGTAACGTTATTCCCTCATCAAAAACATACCTGGAGTTTTGCCTTGATTCTTTCATGAGTGTTTAAGAAATTCTTTAATCTCCACGGCAACCATTAAGCTAGGCAAATTTCCAGGGTGGACCTAGCTCTGCCTTTGAGGACCAAGCTCTTCCCAGTTTCAGAGGTTCCGCCTCACAGAGCAGCCGACTCCCCAACTCGGCTCCTTCAGACTAGCCAGCAGCAGTTAGCAAGCATCTGGTGGAACTGCATATCTTCTGAGCTCATTATTGGTAAAAACTTTGTTAAAGGATTAATAAATGAGCCATGTTGTGATGACTTCCTGAAGGTGGAAGTCATCACCTTCCACCAGGACAGGAGTTTTTAAAGAGACAAATGCCCAATTTCAAGGTGTTAAGTTAAAAAAGTCAAATTTCTTTTAAGTCATATTTGATATGTACAGCAGTTTTCTAAGAACTGAAAGTAACATAGTTACTGGGTTGTGCTATAAAATGGCGCTGTGTCCCTGAAAAACACATAATACCGCCCCTTTAAAACTGTGTTTTGACTCTATGGGGTAACATCAACGTGTGTTAGGTTTTATTTGGCGTCTTGGTCAGAGGAGGTTCTTCTCTCCAAACCTGTCCTGTTCTCTGAGCACCTGACCCTTTTCGACCCGCACAGTGCATTCTGCCACATGGATCTCAGAACCCTCCCGCAGTTCTGCCAACCAGTAGAAGGCTCAACGCTTGGTCTTCACATCAGCGATGCCCCCCCCCCCCCCCCCCCCCCCCCCCCCCCCCCCCCACTCCCCTCCTCCCCAACACACACACACACACACAACAAAAAGATCAAGTAAAGATCGCTTAAATAAGGATTCCACAAAAAAAACTGACTGTGGTTGAAGTCAAAGGGCTACCAGAGGGTCCTTTTTGATAAACTAGAAAATCTAGCCTTTTTTTCACCTCATTGTTGCCTTCAATCTCTGCTGTTACGCTTGCTCTATCTCACTTCAGCACATTTCAGTGCACCTTCTTCCCCCTCCACTCCTGCCCTGCAAAGATAAACTGCTCATCGCCCATCCTGCCATTTGTGTGCAAAGATGATGCAGAGTCAGCCAAGCCCTTTAAAGCTGAGACTGGAGTGGAGTCGTCGTTTGGCAGCATGCTGATGCAGTCTCCTCCTTGCAGTACGAGTGTGTCGGCGTGTTTGTTGCTCAGACCCTAGGCAACACTGAAAAGCACTTAAAGCTCCTGCATGGGTATTGTATGTGTGCATGTGCGTACAGCTGAGTGATTTCTGATCTGACTGGTTAGAGTTTTTAACATTTAAATACATGTTTGTTTTGTTTGTTTGTTTGTTTTCTCCTGTGTGAAGAAAAGCATTTCTTAAAAACCCAGGAATGGACGAGGGTCAGTAGCCAAAGAGACGCAACAGGTTCTAGTAACATTCACAAAGTTAGCTTCAGATTCAGTTTCAAGCTGCAGCAAGGTGTCAACAAATCTCCTGACAAATTTACTTTCTGACCATTCCAACCCACTCAGATCTGGTGGAAATAAATTCAGATTTGCAGCGACAGAGAAGTAATGACTCACGGTATCAAATATCAGTTCTCAGATCACGTCATATTTATCTAATTTGCTCAATCTACTATCATACAAGCTGCGTTTCCATTGACCATAAAAAAATGCACAAATTGAAATAACGTAAATAAATTCTCTTAATTGAAACTCATTAATTCTGAAAAAACTGTTTTTCGATAAAATGTTTTAGCATTAGGATGAGGTGGTTTTTCAGCCGTATCAGAATAGATGTATTTCGCAGAACTGTAATAGAAGCAGTTTATTCCCATCACACAAGTCACGTGATCAACAGCCTGATGTTACTACTGGCTGAAATGACAAATAAGATAACAGGAAGTGGTAGGAGGATGATGGTTTCTTTTTGTTTTTTTCCAGACAATATGCAGCTGGCTCCGCTACAGCTCTCGCAGCGTCACACAGTTCATAAAGAGTTGTGTGTCATTCCAGCGTGTTTAATTTAAAGCTCTTCTGTAAACACACCAACTACATAGTTGCATGTATAAGTGGTTTGCCGCTCCAACGCCTGTATAAGACACTGGCGTCTCCTATGATTGGCTGATAGATTAGCGCTAGCGCCATGGCTGAATTATGAACATATTTCATGTTTACAACCCTCGTTGCCATGGCTTATCACATGAATAAACTTCATGTGTGATTCTAATTTCCTATTTAATGGAAATGACAGAATGTCAAAATTTAGGGGTTTTTTATATTAGCGGAATATAGACAAAGATTTGCTCATGTTTGTAATGGAAACACAGCTATTTTTGCTTCTATTGGCATGCATGTTTCTGTCTAACATCAATGTTCCGCAATGTTTTTGTGTCAATTTTGATACATCCCTATGTAAAATAATGTATGCAGATTGGGCTATATGGTGTTCATTACAGTGTTTCTTCTTTTCTGGCAGATTAGGCTGCTTTTACCTTGACATCGTATTTTATTGTTTTCCATTCCTAAGTGATTCATGCTGCTGGCAAACTTAAAAGTTGCTTTCATTCAACCAAGAAGTTTGATCTGAATGGAAGCAGGAATGTCGAACCGCAGACCTCACCGTTCGCTTACGATTCAGAAGGCCTCTTTATCGCAGTCATCAACTTACTATGAAAGTAACATTACACACAATCGTATAGCTTTCTCCCCTTCACTAGTATCTAAGAAACCAAAATGTTTTAGATGAAAAACTGATCTTAAATGTCTCAGACAAAAAGATTAAACAGAACACATCAAAACAATGTGTACCCTGTGCTCTGAATGAAGGAAATGTTAGTGGATCTGCACGTTTCTACCTACCAAACATTTGTTTGAATCACTAGAGAAATCTCTGTTGGTATTACCGCAATCAAATCTTAGAATTTCTATTCTGGTAATATTGACCAGTTAATAATATTACTTCCAGTTAGAAGAAACATTTTCATTAACTGAAAATATTATCTTAAGAGTAAATCTACCAAAAACTTAACTAATTTTGAACCTAACTCTGTCTTGGTGGTCTTTGACTGCCCCCTGTTGGTGAAGCACTTCAAAACAGTGTCACTGCAATATTAGATGCACCTGAAGGCAACGAAGCTGAGGAGCATTATTACCCTTATGATAGTGATAGTTATAATGTATCTACTTCCACAACTGATAAACAAGGCAGGTAAATGTAGTATGATGAAGGTTTTCAAATGTTTGACAGTGGTTCTCTCTAGATCCAGACTTTAGACTACGACTTTTTCTTCTTTTTTTTTTACCAAATAGAACTTTTTTACCAACTACAATTAGATCATCTTTAGTGATCTAAAGACTGCTATTGCCGTCCAACAGATCTCTTCTCATGAGAAGAGATCTGTTGGACGGGTCGGAGAATATAAAATATAAAGAGGCTGAATTAATTTCGACACTGTTCTACCCCCCAACATTGATTTGCGTTGGGTAGAGACGGAGCAAACACATTTCCAGGTGCAGTAACACCTTAGCTTCCCTGGAGTTCAGCCATCGGCTTCAGCCTCTTTACAGTTTAGTGCGACTCGAGCAGTACAGATGCAGTGAGAGTGAATTAGAAATATCAAACAAACAGAAAATGTGCCTGGAAGTCCACATGTTCCTCCACATTGCGTTTTTCAACCTCCCCTTGGTCTTAGCGCAACGTTCAGGAGGAGCGCAGCAGATGACACAGTCGGACAGCGGCGAAGCTGTCAGACCATCAGTTCCCAAAACCACACAGAAAAAAACTTGTAAAAGTGCGAAAAGCTTGTGGGGTTCAAATGGCCCCTTCTCTTAAGACCGCGGGAGGGTTAACCTAAAGCTAGATTTTAAGTTCTAACGTCACAAAGAGGGACGTTTGGCTCACTTTGGGTTAAAGCGCCTGAATCCCTTCTAATTCAGTGTGTTTGAATGTACGTATGCAGATATTCGGCTTGTGTCTTTCTGCTTGTAGGGGTGCGCGTGTGTGTGCTACTACATCACTGCTGCTATTGCTGTTGCTGCTACCACTGTCTTTGCTACTGCTGCTTCTCACATCCCTTCCTCAGCCAGCCTTCCTCTGTCTTGTCCATCCTTTCCTCCTCCACTCATCTGAAGCTTAGGAGAGAAAGCTGCAGTGAACCCCACAGGTACCTGGGACTCCCGGTACTTTTGGTCTTAAGCTGCAGGGAGCTGCTTCACACTCAAATCTCTTCTATGGTTTTCTTCTTTTCTTCCCCTTCCCGCCCTTCTTTTTTTTCTTTTTTTTAGCTTGTTCGTACTGCGCAGTCATAAGCTTGTAAATGGAGGATAAATAAGATAAATTTTATGTTTTCTACAAGGAGGTTTGCATGTTACTAATATATGAGTAAATACGGTGCCTAATGTTCATGTTTGAGCAGACCACGCCTCTGTCACACTGCTTCTCGGGATCCAGGCAGGCGCCGTCTCCGGTCTGGCGGAGTACAGCTGAAATGTTCACGGTCCTTCCAGAATCATCTATTTCTGGGCAATCAAAAGCTTTCTGATCTGAATCGGATCCCAAATTTCATCTGAAAAAGTCCATTCGGATGTCAATCAATCTCTCCCCCCCTCCGCCTCGTTCTCACCTGACAGCACCCAAAGGTATTCCGAGCAGCACTGTAACGGGACTGTGGAGCAGACATAGGAACCCACTTGCACTCAAAAAGCTCCCACCTTCGTTGTGCCTCACTTCCAACGGTGCTTTTTTCAGTAGTCTGTCTTTCTTTATGTTTGTTTGTAAGG
Organism: Xiphophorus hellerii; assembly: GCF_003331165.1. Classification (NCBI taxonomy): domain Eukaryota; kingdom Metazoa; phylum Chordata; class Actinopteri; order Cyprinodontiformes; family Poeciliidae; genus Xiphophorus; species Xiphophorus hellerii. Next base: position 30,641,930 of record NC_045674.1, read on the forward strand.
TGCTGTATATAACTTGAATATATTATGCACATATCCTACCCAATGGGTAGAAACCACAAAAAAGATGTTGTGAATAATGTAATATACTGTATAGACAATATAAAAATTTTAAGAGGGCAACATCGAATTTGTAAATGCCTACAGTTAAAAATGTGCTTTGTCTTTTTTTTTCCATAAGAAAACATGTTTTTCAAAGTATGCTCAGAATATATGGTTGCAACACAAATTTACAACTTCTGATATTTTCTTATTAATAATAGTCTGTTATGATATGGCTGAGCTGAGCTTCAGTAGCTTGTCGATGGGTTTCCTCTGTCGCAGCGCCAGCCGTCACTCAGAACCCGGACACAAGGTGCCGGGTTCATCCCGACCGACGAACAGATGGAATGTTCTATCAAAATGATCTTTTGGTATCATAGACTATTGGACATTAAAAATATGTACAAATGTTTTATCTAAATCCAGATTTACTTGCAGCAGCTCATAAAACGTGAACAAATGCAACCTTTGCATTTTGGTGCATTTATTCAGTGGGAAAAATGCAAGTAAAGCAATAGTTAATTTTTTAAGTGTACACTTTTTAAAAGTTGATTAGAGTATCAAAGAATGTATAATTAGTAATCCATAATATTCTGTTACTCTGGGGAACAAATAAGAAGTAACAGATCCTGTTGTTGTAGCATCATGGCTGGAGGAACCATATGGGATAAAAAGGTTGGATGTAGGAAAAACCTTCTGTTAAGTATGGCAGAGGATCTGTGATGCTGTGGGCTTGTTTTTCTTCCTGAAGTCTGAGAAACCTCATTAACGTGCAAAAAAATAATTTTTTTAATATACAAGAAAATCCTTTTTCTGATTAAAAATCTGTTGAACTATTATTTAAAAATGGGTCCTTAGTCCTAGAAGGGATGGGTGGGACATTTAAGACTTTTTAAAAAGACCGTTATGAATGGAATTTAAGAACTATATCTTAAATAGTTCTTAAATTTAAGAACTATTTTAAGTTCTTAAATTTAAGTTCATACACGTCTTCATACAAAGACATGTATGAACGTTGTCCAGTCAACTGGTGATAAATTTACACGACCCGTGATGGACGCCAAAAAGCTTCCTTGCTAGCTAGGAAGGGCATGTTAGCATGGAGTCACAGAACACAGTCAAGATGTCGATGTGTGACTCAAGAAAAAAAATATATAGAACTTACAATTAAAGAGTCCTGCCAAGATGAAATTTAAGACTTGTAATTAACATATTTAAGGCCAACTTACTTTTTTTAAAACTAATTTAAGGCATTTTAAGGCTTTCATTTTTAGATACACAAATTTAAGACTTTTTAAGGATGCACTAGCACTCTGTGGTGGAAAAACGCAGGTGTCCAAAGCATTTGCAGAAGAATGTAAAATATGAAGAGGCTGAGGCAGTAGAGGTTCTGTAAAAACAAATAAAAAATATGAAATTCCCCACTGAATAAATGTTCTGAAGTTCATAATTTTCAGTGCTGCAGCTAAAGCTGGATGTATTTGAAGTTTTGATCTTTTATTTTTATTTTTTGACATCCTTGCCAGGCGTGCCAACGAATGAGCCAGGCTCATCAGCCTCTGTGACGGCAGCAGTTAGGAACACGGCAGTGTGACTGGAGTTTTACTTCCTGTCAGCGGGGAGACTCGTCGTCAGGACGACGGCAAGGCGAAGCACCAGAGGAAGTTAGCTTCACGAGTTTGCACCAGCAGCAGGAAACAAGCTCCGGGTTAAAAACTATCAGTTACTTTTACTCTACTATTTAGTCGCTTATTTTCTACATAACGGCAGTATATGTGGCACAATGTATAACGGGCATCATGTTTAACCTGCAGCCATTTACTTCTAATATGTACTAAAAAGAACTCCACTGTACAATAACTGCAGAGCATGTTCATTCTTGTCTATAGACGATGTACATAGCTACGCTCCTTTTTTTTTTCTTCACAGCACCAAATAAGTGGCACTTGTGTTGTTTTGATTTGGGGATAAAGTTGCCTCTGCTCTCCTCCTGTTTGGATGTTTTGTTTCCTGGAAGAGAAAAGACTGACGCTCCCTCTTCCCTCCTCTCAGCAGTCTGTACTCCAGTGCAGCAGCTGTCCGTATCGTTCCACCTCCAGTAATAACGCCTCAACAGTTTGTCCTGACATTTACCATAGGACTGCTTCCATTATGGGTTTTGTAACATCAGTTTGCTTTATTTACAAAAATGAATCCTTCTTGTACCCCTCCAACCCCCTCTGTGCTGAAATCTAGATACATAGATATATATATATATATTTATATGGTGATGCTTAGTAACCATATATCTATATATATAAATATATATATCTATGTATGTAACACAGAGGTAAAATTGTTGTGTATTTTTGCCTCTTTTTATTTAAGCAATTGTGATGTAATAGGTTTTAGGCCTAAGGTCTGTTATTGCAATACTTTTACAGAAAAGCAGAAAAAAAAGTCAAAAAATGTCGCTCTAAGTGCTGTTGTAGTCAAAGATTTTATGCTTGTACTTATGCTGTAGTCAGACTGCAGCGTAACAAATAAAACTTTAAAAGTGATCCTGCTGCTGGGCCTCCTGTCTGTTCACAGAAAGAGGAGCGGAGCTCCAGAACATGGCTGCTGCTTCCTGCTCTGCTCCCAGGGCCAAGACCTAATGCTTCATTTATTTGTTGAAAAATAAATGAAGCGTTAGGAGTTAGCTTACGCGCCTGGCGACGGGCTTCAGTGATGAGATTCAAAATTTAGTCACTAACGTAAACGTTGTGGTTGGGTTTTGGCATCACAGCAAGAAAGTTTCTATGCATTTGTTGTTCAGACAGCACTGAAGACATGTTAACAAAAAAAACACACAAAATACAAGTTCATTTGTTTATTTTATGGACTTATAATTGCAGGATTTCAACCAGGTGAAGCTAAAACTGCCATTTGGGTAGAACACATTTCCAGACAGTGCAGTGCTTCAATGCAAAATGTATGTCAATTTTGTAGAGTTTTGGCTTAAAAACTCCTCAGCAAACAGCAATTTTTGAGTCTACTACACTTAATGATTAATTAATTACAAAATTAACTGACATTGGTGGGCATTTATCACGTTAAAACAGTTTTAAACATTAATTGAAATTTATGTTAGCAATTCAAAATTCTAATAAGAAAAATTATTTTTATAAATTTAGTAAAATAAATAAATAAATTATTTTAATAAATTCTCATAAATTTCAGTTAATATTTAAAACTGTATTGTCAGAATTTGAAAATACGATTAAATACAGCTGGGTGTAGTTTAGTGATAATAATCACACTTTGATGTTTCCATTACAAAATGGAAATGTTTTCTATATCAGTGTTTGTGTCCAGTTACCTAAAAAAGAGGCAAGAAACGGATCTTATCGTCATTTTCATTATAAGTCCATATCGCCCAGGCCTAGTCGATGATTGTTTCAATAATCGATTAATCCGACCCAACTCTTCAGCCATTCCTTTCAGTGCGTTGCTTTTCTAAATCTGCTGATTCCTCTGCTTCTTGCTCAGATCCGAAGGGAAGCGTCGCTCCTCATTTTTCTCCCTGTTTTGTTTTCTAGAGAGTCATCAGCAGCAATCTCTGAGCAGGCAGGAAATGACTCACTCAGCCATGTAAAGTAAGGTTATGCATAAAACATGCGTTTCTGTATATTTAAGCCAGAATGCTTTATTTATAGACAGGCTCCATCTGGCGACTTGTAACATCCTCAGGAGTGAAACAAACCTCGTGTTCAAAGCCCTTCAACTCACTCACAACGTCTTGTCCTCTGTGTGAACCTGGAGCTGCAAAATGCTGCTGGGAACAAGATCTCCTTTTAACTCATTTTCGTCAGACTGCACACACACACATACACACACACACCTCTCAGACAGATGTGGAGAAACCCCGCATACATCAGCCTTTCGGCCGAGTAGGCAGTCTCTGAGTCGGAGCGTCTTCCAGGCCTTTAGCAACACAAGAAACAGGAAGTGAGGAGGAAACTGTTCTGTAAGTTTTAAGCCGTCATATTTCCTCATCAAGCTGTGGTGAAATGTTTTGGTTCCAAGCTTGTTTCTGGTCTCATTTTCCTCTGACCTTGCATTGTCGGGGCCAGAAAGTCATATAATGGGGTCTTCGGCGGGACTCTGGAGAACTTGAGGTAATTCCGCCTTTTGATTGAGCTGCGTTGGACAAGGGACACATCTGAAGGTTGCAGGACTCCGGCCCTCATGGCCTGGAGTTGAGGACTGCTGGCCCTTAGCAACTTATCCTCACAGGGCCCAAAGGTGTCTAATTCTGGTGGTCATCAGGCGAGAAGCAGGGTACACTCTGGACAGGTCGCCAGTCCTGGGCAACATAGACATGCAGCCATGCAAACACACACACACACACACACACACCTGAGGGAAACTTAAAATGACCAGTTAACCAAACTATGGTGAATGGGGGAGGGTTGCCTCAGAGCAGAAGCTTGAAGACCTGGAGTCTGCAGCTCTGAGGAGGAGCTTTGTCCTCGAAGGCGGGGCTAGGACCAACCAGGCATTTTGCACAGCTGCATGGTTGCCATGGAGAATAAATGACGTCACAAACATGCATTAAAGCATCAAGGCAACACTCCAGATATGTTTATGATGAGGGAATAACATGATAACATCATGTAAAGCCAAAAAAAGTGGATTTTATATAATACTGACTCTTTGAAACTTTTACAAGTGCAGTTTCATTGCATTGGTGCGGCTCAAAACCCAGGCGGATTGTTTTATATAAAAAAGAAGTAAATTTGTTGATAAACCAATTTTTCAGTCACTGTTGCCATCTACCATTCCATAGAAGTAGGCCTGATGTGGCCTTTTCTTCAGGCATCCACATTAGAATGCTTTAGCAACTTTTATTGTACAAATTTTCAGGGGACAGAAAATGTTGAAGATCTAACATGTTGGAAAAAAGTATTTATTGAAGTGTGTCTGGGTCTGGACCTGGGTCTAAAATCACTTTCACAAATGTTAAACTCAATATTTTCCTCAACTCTCAGGAAAACTAAATGGCTTAATAATGTCTGATGACACTTTAGATCTCGAGGCCTGTGGTGCATTTCTAGAGCAGAACCTGACACTGAGAGTGTTAAAAATAAAAGCCAGGTGAAGAAAGCCAGCTCATCTGATGGGAAATGAAAAACGTGTTATTGCCCAGGTCTGGTCTGGAAGGTAAACAGATTCTTTGACATGATGGGCAGAATTCCTCCAGAAACTGATATGACAAATATCAATTTCTGTCATGAGTTTGGTCAAAATAAAATCCTCCAAGTTAACAGAGAATTTCCTGAAGCGTTCTCACATCAGCAGTTTGAAGGTGACCAACCCATCGTTGCTTGAAGAACGATCATCTAAGACAACACAGTACATGTTAGTCCTGGTGATTTATTTTTTAAAGATGATTCCATAGTAAGAAAGAGACAGGGCAAAAACTGACATCTGTTGTTAGACTTTCAAGGTCCAAACCACCGCTGACAAAGAAGGACATTTTTCCACCAAAAGTATCTTAATGATTCTTTTGGAAATATTGCGTGGCATGGGCAGGCAGAAGCACTTCCATTCCATCTGGCATAAAACAAACAGAAACATGAAACCAAGAATCAAACAGGGTGGTGGTCTCAATGCTTCGTCAGGACTGGAATTATTCACCACAACTAATGGAGGCATGAAAAGAAAGAATGTTTAGTTCGCCTCTGAACGACTCACAAAAATCAAAGGTTTTAGAGCTGCTGAGTCAAAATAGTTCTTAGTACAACTGAGATCCCAGAATATACAAACCAGACAAAGAAAATGTAGCGTTTGTGCCTTAAACAGGCCCAAGAAAGAAGAGTGGGCTAAAATTCAACCACAGTAAGATTGAAAACAATTTATGACAGTTATTGCCTCCAAGCGTGTCACAAACTGGATTCTAAATTTACTCGTTTTCTGTCTTCTGCTGATCAAATTTGCTTAACGGTCTGAAATGTCGAAGCAAAAGCAGAAGAAATTCTTTACAGGGATATTTTCTCCCACCGCTGCACAGTGAGTCCTGTGTGACGATTCACACGCACACTGACCATGCAGGCACACACAATTTAGAGACGTGAGTGCATTGTACGGAAAACCATAAGTGCCACAAATTGGACCTTTCACCACATGTCTATTTAAAAAGTCAAGTAAAAAACACAGGTTAACTGTTTCATTTAATTGCATGATGTTTTAAGCAGATGTTCGATAAAAACAAAAAAAAATAAAAAAAAGATTAGTGGCACTTATGACATTCCACAGGGTTGCAACTCATAATGTTATGTTTTGTGCCTGCAGTAGGAAGTGGTATTCATGGTCAACTAAAATAGCACTCCTCTTGACCTTTGGTGTAAATTTGACGCCACAAATTGTCAGGATTTGCCAAAACTTTTTTTTTTGTTTTTTGTGAGAGAGCTTAAAATTTTTTTTTATCTGTCCTGGTGTTTGTGCCTTTAGATGCAACCATTTTTCATTTTGGTAAATGTCATGAAGATTTCTTGAAGTGTCTCTTCAGTCAGTAGAACACTTTGCTAAACTACAAAGAAATCCACACACACTCACACACGCCCACCCCCCCGCACACACACACACACACACCCACACACACACACACACACACACACACACAGCAGATTATCTTAAAATGATTTTAAAAAAGGGATGAATTATTTTATGTTATTCTTTAAGTCATTGTTGCTATTTTGAATATTTTAGAACTTTACTTACTTTAGTTACTTATTTCAAATGGTTTCTTAGTAGAAACAAATCTGAATCTGATGTGGCGGTTTGATAATGCATCAGGAGAGTGAAAACTTTCTGCACACAGAGGACAAAAACCTGGAAAAGTGACTTCCCACAGCGGAGTCGTTGTTGTTTTCTTCATTTCCCTCCTGACCTGTTCGTCACCTCAGGTTCACTCTGGCACCCTGCGACTTGAGTGATGTTTAGCCACAGATTCACACCTGAGGAACACAGATTGGCTTTAGCCGATAAACATCTCAGGAGTCAAAGTGGTGCTCTGTCCTCTGTGCCATGCTCCCAGTGGGAGAACGCAGGTGTTGGTGTGAGGGCCGCGGGCTGCATAAACAGCTGTTCATTACTTCAGACAGCAGAGGTCATTGTTGCTCCTCCATGCAAGTTTTTATTCAGAGCCACGGTGACAGGCCGGAGCAGATTGCCTGTGGAATGATGGGATGTTTGCATCTGCTTAGCATTTCTGAACACTGACAGACCTGAAGGACTGATCTCAGGAACTCTAACCGCAAACTTTCTGATACACATCATGCAATCTGCTGCTTTGGCTACAGAACAAAAATATTTGTTGGATGAGTTGGGAGGAGAGCGGAGGGAGCTATGAGTCTTACTGTTGCAAAGATAAAAAAAATACATTAAAAACGTGAACAAAATATCTGCAACTGCTTTATGCTTGATGATGATGACTGCAAACATTTTGGATTGATTTCCAAATGGTAAGAATAAGGGATGAAATCGAATATGTCAGATTATTTTCAATTATTTCCACTTCAATCTGAAGCAATTTGGATTTTTTTTTTTTAATGGAATATTGTGTTTTTAGTGAACAAAAATTTCGGAATACATACTTAAAATAGAAAGAAATGAATACTCGATGTCTATTTGCAAATCCTTCACCACTGGTTGGCCCGGCCATCCGTCCGTCTTTTCTCTGATGCTTTTTCAGATCTTCTCCTCGGCCTGTCAGCTGTTGGCCGTTTTGTGAGGTTAGATCCTCCAGGTTTCCTCCTGCTGCTCTAGAGATCGATTTGATCGGATCAGAACCTTCCAACTTCCTGATGAACCTGTGATTCAAGTACAAATAAAAGCTCAAAGGTTTTTCTCTTGTTTTATATTCAGTTTGGTCCAAACTTTTTAGCAGTAAAATTAAACTGGACTCACTGTTCCAATACTCTTGAAGGAAAGCCGGTGTGTCACCGTCACACACCAAGCAATTTTCTTTCATCTAAACAGGCAATAGCAAGAAATATTCTCTCCTTGCTGCTTCCATAGGAAGCCTGGTGATTTTGCCATTTCTTCAAAAACATTTGGCTCGTCATGCTGTGACTCTGTTTCCCAAAAATTACACACAAATGTGATGATTTTCAGATCACTTTTATTCGGTGTGATTTTGACCAAACATCAGAGTGAATTTCTGGTGAGGACATCAGTTTGTTTACTAAATGAAACAAGTTATTTCTGTCACATTGTGAAACTTTAATATTCACGTTCTACACAGCAGTCCGTTTACAGTCCGGGTCAGAAACTCCTTCTGCTCCACGGCTCAAACACCATGAAGGCCAAAATACTCAGGAGTCAAGAAAAAAGTGAACAGTTTCTAATAATAAAGGTTAATCATAAGTTAATCATGATAATGGTTTATTATTATGCTGAATGATAAATTCAATATGCAACAAAACTTATAAAGCAGTCATATTTTTGGAGAAACAGGATCTGCAAATGATTGTGAAACTTGTTTTATGTCTCAAATTTAAAGATTTGGATTTTTATAAGTTTTTGGTTGAATGTTTCACATTTTGTTTAGGTCTACAATTTTTTGTAGCAACAAAAACAATATATAGATCAAAGTTTAATGAATGAGTTTTTTTTCCCATCAAAGATGATCTTAGCTTCCCAGCGGCCATATTGGTAGGACTGTTGCCTTGCAGCTAGAAGATCCTTGGTTTGAATGGTTAATTTGTGGTGTGTGTCTCTGTGTTGTCCTGGCAACCAGTCCAGGGTGTACGTCGCCTCCTGGCCCGGATGGATGGATGGAAGCTTTTTGAAGCTCATTTCTGATTCATTGCCTCCAGATTGGAATTTTTAAGTTTTGTGATCACAGAAAACTTAAAACAATTATTATAGTCTCCTGTCACAACAACTTCTAGAAGCCTAAACATTCAGGTCCGACTCGTTCTCCTCCATCTGATCAGAACTTCCTCCTGGAGCTCTGACCAGGACTGTACAGGTGTGCTTGCCTAATGTAAACTGTACCAAGCCATCTTCCGCTTTAGTCCCGTTTCAACTCGGCACTCGTAGTGCAGAAACCACAACCAATGATATATTATGTGACTATAAAGAGAAAAACTCATTAAAAAAACATTATTTCTGGTTAATTACATTTAAAGACACAAGGTGAAATCTCTTTCTCTTGTAACAAACTATGAGACGGTTAACGAAGAGCTTCAAGTTTTATTTTCTGTTCAGTCAGAAGGATTAGCACAGCTCCGTGTCTCTGGCCGTCTTCACCTGGCTCCCAGAGTGTTCAAGTAAAACTGGCAGTTGCTTCGCAGCCAGGAGACGACTCAGCCCAGATCCAGTCTGTGGAAATCCCGCCTGAGACGGCAGAGCCAGGAAGCGGCGCTGCCAGCAGGCAGCTAAGCTGCTGGCTGATCTACATTTGCAGTGCATTGTGGGAGGGTTCAGACAATTAGGGACCGATTTGACACATAAATAGACACCAAAGTGATAACTGATGGGTGTCAAGACGGGGATAGTGCAACGTCTCACACCTCCAGACGGTCAAAGAAATGAAGTGTTACTCGCCCCCACTCTGTCAACTCCACAAAACGAGATCCTAACAGAACCGCTTAGCAACGGGAGCCTTGTGTACGTGTGAGCCGCTAGTCGTTCTTCTTTCGAAAAAACGATTTCCCCTCTGAAACTCTGTCTTTGGTTTCCTGCAGCTTCTCAGAAAGCTTGTCTTTAGTCTCTTCCATTTTCTCAGAGATGAGTCCTTTTGTTTCCTCCATCTTTTCTGTGAATCTCTCCTTCGTCGCCTCCATCTTGTCCTGGAGGTAGTCCGTGACTGGCGGCGGTGTGGAGAGGTAGCCCTGTTTGCGGAGGTACTGAACGGACAGCGAGGTTCCGCCTAGCGTCACTGCGTATCTAGCTGGGGTTGCAATCTGTAGAGGAAACAAAGGAGAACACTTTAACCTGATCCCATCTGAGAGCCATATTTGGATCATTCTCAGACAGGTCTGTTGCCCAAACCGCAGTGTTGACGCTACCTTGAACATGGCGTAGGCGGTCAGTGCATAGCCACTAGAAGAATCTCTCATAAGGCCAACTATTGATTCTGGGAAACCAATCATCTCTAGGAACGGCACTACATTCACACCTCTGTGGGGTTCAAGCAACAGAAAACTTTTAGATGTCAAAAACATTACGCTTCCTGTTCAGTCAGAGTACTTTAAAACGCTCATCATTAAGTTTCAACCAGCGGCTGATTTCCAGGATAGAAGTCTTAAATGTTACCTCTGAATGTTACTCACTTCATAGCAGCGTAATAGAAGGTTCCAAACCAGACGGAGGACGTTGCCAAGTGAACTGGGATCATCACCTTCCCGTACTGTTTAAACGTCTTCTTAAACCTCTGGACCAGACCGATGGACTTGTCTTGCAGCGGGTCAACGTCCGCCTTCTCCGGCTGCCCTTTGGGGTCGTCCTGTGAAGGCGGGTCAGACGCAGGTTGTGCTGTTTGTTCCTGTGGGGATTGGTGCTTTGGCTGATGTGCTGCTCTGCTGGAGGCGGACGCTGAGACCCATCTCTGGGCGGTGGGCGGCAGCAGCGACAGACGGAGCACGCAGAACCTGGATGCCGGCGCTGTCGCCGCCGGATGCTCGAGGACAGCTGCGCCTGCCGCCAGCGAGCGCCACGCCACCACCCGCCACAGGGTCCCAGGGGTAAGGATGTGCTGCATTATCCTCCACCTCCACTCCTAGTCCTCCTCCGTCCTGATGGTCAACCACAGTCTGTGGGGAAGCAAATAAAACATGACATGAAAGCTAAACTTTCATGTCTTCCCTTCACTAACCACACCCAGGCCTGATCTGCACAAACAAAAAATCACTTAAAGAGAACCTTCCTCTCAACATGAAGTAGGCCAAAAGGATTCAAAAAGCAACACCTTAGTCTAAAAAACTAAAAAAAGAAGAGACAGCCTTCAGTGTGATGTTCAGAATTCACTGCTGGCTAATGCTAACAACAGCTAGCAGTCATTGCTTTCTAGAAAGCAGCATGTAGAGAAATTCCTGGCCTTAACAATACTGTGCACTCTGGAGGTCTGCCATGTTACCATGGTAACACTGAGCTAATCTATGAGGCGGAGCTGCAGGAAACTCCAAACAAATTTTACAACAGTTCATAGGTCCTAAGTGACTCTCATGTTAAAACATAACATCAGTATATTTCTGCTAAATGAGGAAACACATGGCCCATATAATCATTCCTAAAGCCAGGACCTTATTTTGGAACTAGAGATAAGTGTTTCAGTTAGTTGAGTGGGTCAGTCAGTGTTTGTGATCTGACCAGGCTTTTCAAGCCGGCCTTCTCCTCCTTTATCCACATTTTCAGCTCATGTTGTGTTAACTGCCTCTCTAAAGTACACAGTCAGAGCTTCTGTTTGTCTTCCACTCTGGTAACTGTAACATTCCTGCTATGGGCCTCTGGCTCTTGATCCTGACATACCAGCTCCTTGCTGGGTGCCTGGCTGGATTTAGGAAAGAGTAAAAAAAGAAAAAAAAATAGTAGGTGCTTTAACTCCAAGGAGCTCCATCAGGTAATCAGACAAAGAAGCTCCAAAAGCAGAGATCTTTGCTGTTGTGTGTTCACACAGTTCATCAGCAATGATCTTACAGAAAGGAATCGTTGCTCTCCAACAATCTGGGAATATTCTAAGGGATTTAATTTTTTTCCCTATAAAATTCCAACTCCATCACAGCTGACGGAAATGTGCCAGCATTTCATCCCAAGGTCGTGACCTTGGATGCTTTGCAGCTGAAAGAATTTTTGCTTTCGATTTTTTATTTTTACTTTCAGGTGGTTATTAGTTGCGTAACCATGGCAAAAATATATTTTTGTTTTCTACATTTAAGAGCAGGTGATTAGCATCTCCATAGTTTGAATAATACCTGAACTCTGACCCCAAATCCCCAAGATGAAAAGGAGGATTCATGGAAGGAGAGAGGAATTTGGTACAGTCTCTTCCATCCACCATAACAGACCAGGATCATATCCCCTACTCCAACGTCTCTCTGCCCAGCTTTCTACGGATACAGCTTGATCAAAGAGGTGTAGCAAAAGCAAAGGAGGTGGATTAGCGGTGCTTGCCAACAACCCTGGTGTCATCCAGGACACGTTACTGAGTAATATTGTCTCTATTGAGCTGTTAGCATGTTATTATAGTCATGAGATCATAATACAGCAACAATCTTTAGTCAGAGGCCTCTTCAGGTCTGTTGTAAGACTGACTGCTACTGCGAATTCTGGCCAAATCATCAATACGTACGACGACTCTTTTTAACATACTTTGATGAAATAAGCTATGGGAACATTTAACTTCTGTTTTAATTGAATTGAAATTATACCTGTAGCTAAATACAGGTAAATACAGGTATATGACAGTAATATTAGAGACTAAAGTAGATATGACTGGCCATAATGTACAGCACTAAATTTAGTCATAAATTTAGTCCCTGTGACTAATCTTGCAGCTACAGAAACCTGGAGGCCTTACAAGCATTGGGCGGACCATGAGGTTTCCTGTCTGACAGCTGAAGCTTGACCCAGATTGGGTCATACGACAATGAGGAAAAGTTAGACAAAAAGTAATGAAGTCATTTCCACACCCAGGTTTGCCATGAATTACATGTTTTTAGACACGTGGCTCTAAACGATTTTAGAGCCTGGAAAAAACTAAGCAATTTGTTTTCAGACTAACTTAAAAAGAAGGGGGAAAAAAATCTTAGACTTTAAGACAGGTGACAAAACTTTTAGCAGCTAAAAATAACACTTGTCTGCAGTCACTACGACTTTCTTTTCCTTCAAAATAAAGCCATTTTGTGACGCCATCATATCTGCTGGGGTTAATTTAAGCAATAACCAGAAGATTAAAGCTTCAGTAAAGCTGTTGTTTACAGAGTCATGCTAAGCTAGCTGACATTGGGCATGTAGTGCTGGAGGACAAGAACCACCGTTCAAGTTCCTTCTACTGAACAGAACTTCCCAGCAGGTTATGGACCACAGAGGGCTTTATCGCTGTTAAGAAAACTGAATATCCCGGCTAAAAATGTCACAGACACCGGGGTCAGAAAGCACCACAGTCTGAACAGCTGCCAACTTTGCTACTGACGTTAGCTAGTTAGCTTACTGCTAGCGGCACTGCTAAAGCTAGTTATCAGTAAAATCAGCTGTGATTGGCCGAGCCAGATACTCTGCAGCTAACAAAATACAGCCCTGAACTTACGCGCTGTTGGAGTCAGAGTTCAGCAACACGGCGGAGTCCTCAGGGCCATTCAACACTCACAAATGTTTCAGGACCACATTGACAACTGGACAGTATGGACTCCAAGGAGAGCAGCATGTCTCCGAGTGGTCCACCCCCAGCCGCGCATGGAGACAAGGGAAATGTAGTTGATAATGGCGCCGAATGTCAGTAGAGTCGGGAAGTTGAAAAATACAAGTCCCAGCGTGACTTGCGTAGATACGTCATCTTTTCGAGGGCAGGGTTTGGTTTATGTGGCTTGTTTATCGCTGACTGTAACGGTGGGTCCGCACCATTTCTCACCTGGCGAGAAAAGTTCAGACCCACCAGCGAGAGGTGCGACCAAGTTGTGTGTGCCTTCTAAGATTTTAAAAATATGTGGTTTTATTGTTTTGTTTGTTTTTAAATAGTGATAAGAAAGTCAGGATTAGGAGCAATACAACAAATTCAAATCAGTGTATCAGAGTGCAAGTAAACCCATAATAGTTTATCTTTTATTATTGCTAATTTACTTCTTTAGTCGTTGGTGGTGCGATACACTGATTCCTTTCTCAGGTGATGAACTACTCCATTCTATCAGCAGAACTGTCCATTCAGAAGGAAATCACCTCCCACACCACATCGCCATCACTTCTTTCCGAGTGACTAAAAAGGAGTGTCCCCAGGGTTCCACAGACGGTTTAGCTGCCATGTATTCCAGACGTGGTTCCGTTTTAGATATTGCATACAGTTAAGTCTGTCAGTCTCCGACATCACCTCCTGATATAGCGCACGTTTTATTATCCAGTTTGATGTTTACAAATATAAACACACATAAACTCATGCAATGTACCAAATTGTCCAGGAGAGGGCGGCACGCTTTCAGTGTCAAACCGTCCACAAAGCCAGAACGCTGGGTTAAATAGTTAAGTATGTAGTTTTTAAATTCAGATTAAGAATAAAATGTAAATTTAAAATGTAATTCTATATTATAGTAATAAGTTTCTGTTTGATACTTTACCTGCAGGCAGCTCAGGGTAGACTTAAACTGTTGACTTAAAATCAGAGAATGCTTTCTTTCATACTTGAAAATTTGTTTTGTGATTTTTCTGGCCAGTCTTTGCTTTCCAACCCCAGTTTATTCCTTAGTCGTACCTATGGTCAATACTTAAGTATTTATATGGTTTGCAGACAGGACCAATGAGAAAAAACTGGAGGATGCAGAGCTCAAGAAGTTGAGGTTTTCTTTAGGAGCAACAAGGTTGTAGGATCAGGAATCAGTATATCAGAAAGACAGCTTATGTAAGATGCTTGAGAAATAAAGTCAGAGTCCAGACTGATGGAAAACGTAAAGCATATTTGCACTGCAATGACTTCTCTTTAGAAAGAAAGCAGCAAGAGTGTGACAGAGTATTTCAAAACGGGCAGCGATGATTATTACAGCCCTGAAAAATGCCGGGGAGAAACTGAGTGATGGATTCCTTGGTTTTAAAAGGCGAACCAGAAACATTTAGAGCTTTTTCAGCTCATGTAACACAAAGCGAATCAGAAATAAAGTTTACTGAATTGAAAACAAAACTTCAGAGTTTCAAGGATACTGAGGAAATGTGTGTGATGGAACAAGAAAACACTGATCACAAATTGTTAACCGACATAGACTACCATTACAGATTCATGTGCAGTGTGCCTGAAGGCACTGAAGTCACCATCAGCGTTTAGATAGTGTAGAAACTATCTAAACGCTGAAGAGTGAACAACGGCTACAGGTGAAGAACTGCAGTCTTTAAAGGAGAATTACACTTTTGTCCTAAACAGCCTGCCTGAGGAAAATAAAAAAGTAAAGTAGTGCGGGGTAAATGGGTGTATGCAATGTAAAAATATTGCTACTGGAACTGAATAATGTAAGACAATTTACATTGGTTACAGTCAGAGCTTTGGAGTAGACTGAATTTATTTTCTCTCCAACTGCTAACCTGATAAGTAACATAGAACTGAAACAGTGTGTGATACAACACAACCTGATTTTACATTGGATCAGTGTCAAAACTGCCTGCCTGCACGAACCAACAGATTTTGAGGCTTCTAAAGAACAAAAAGAAGGCTATGAGGTGGAAATGCAAAGTTGGTCTATAAGGTGAATAGGTCACTTTTTGGACTTTTTGGACAAAACATTGCATGAATATTTGACAGAAAGGCTTCAGGTAAAATTTTGCAGAACACTGTGTTTACAAGAGGAAAACAAGAAATAACAGTGGTTATAATTATATGCATTGATAATGTTGCTTTTGTAGCCAGTGATGAAAATGTTTTAAAGGGACGGTATTATGTAGAATCAACTTTTTTCATGTTATAATATTATTCCCTCATCATAAACATACCTGGAGCTCTGACTAGTTTGTTTATTTTTAAGATGACAAAGTGAAGAACAGGTCTATCGGTTGATAGACGCGCAAACATTCATAGTGAATGTTCCAGAAAATGCCACACATCTGGTGTTTTAATAATAAGAAATTTTAAAAAGAAAGTATTGCCAGTGTAAATGCTGATTTTGTTGACAAACTGGCCTCTTTCAGCAGGTATGCTGCTGAATATTCAAGGTGCGCTGGAGGCAGAGTGGTCTCAGCCAGTCACTCCACTCTGAGGGAGACAGCTGCTCCACGACTTGATGGAAAGAAACCGTACTGCTTCTGTCACCTGAGAAACACATCAGTGTTGTATAGTAACGAAGTAAAAATACTTCACTACTTTACTTAAGTATATTTTGGAGTACTTCATACTTTCCTCGAGTATGAAAATTTTTGATGACTTTCACTTTTACTTCACTATATTTCCGAACTTAATTGCGTACTTTTACTCCGATACATTTTCAATGTGTGGTTTAGTTACTCGTTACAAAAAAGCGAGAGAGAGAAACGCAAGTGTTTTGACCCCACCTACTGATTAGCAAGTAGGCTACCGAACAAAGTCCGTAGCCTGCTTGCCTGGGCTTGTTCATCACCTCCAATAGGATACACCTGTTTCGCTTCTCCCATTGTTGGGGAAATCAGAACACCGTACAGCGGGTGGGACGGAGGGACGAACAGAGAAGAGTGCTGCCCGCACTGACGCGGCTCAGGGATTACGTGACACGCAGCGCCGTGCCCTATAATGCACTGTAAGCTATGTAATGTGTTTGAGGCAGTTGACCAAAATCCCGGACAATTTTTAAATTCCCCCCGGACATCTTTTTAGGTCTGAAAAGTAGGACATGTCCGGGAAAAAGAGGACGTCTGGTCACCCTAGTTCAATGGGGGACAGAAGCCATAGCGATAGCAATTTAGACTAAATTTAACGAATATAGGAAAGGCATGCAAGTTCAAAACCACAAACCATTAACATGTGCTACTCTTTAAAACTGGAACAATTTATTAGCAGGTTTCATTTTGCCTGCACTTGGTTGGGTACATTATTTTAAGTTTATTTGACAAGTTTACCAAAATATAAGAAATGTCATTCACACTTGCCTTGTTTTACTTTTTACTTGTACTTTTCATTACATTACTTGAGTACATCCATTTTTACAGTAATTTCCATACTTAAGTACAAGACGTTTCAGATACTTTAAGACTTTTACTCAAGTAACATTTCAGTCAGTGACTTCGACTTTTACCAAAGTCGTATTTTGGAGAGGTACTTGTACTTTTACTTGACTCTGAGATTTCAGTACTTTATACAACACTGAAACACATCAAGCCACAGGTCTAGCCTAGCAGCTGGACCGCTCTCATCTCTGCTCAAATGAGGCTGAATCAATCAAATCAGTGGTTTCTCACAAAGATTTGTTGTGGAGGTTTGCTATAGGAAGCTATGACTAGAACAGGACTTATGGGGAATGTTAGCAGGCTGGTTAGCAGGTAGAACCTCAGTGCTAAAGGAAAGTTTTGACCCCTGGTCTTTGGAGGTTAAATCTTAATGCATCATGTTATCATTAATATAATAATCATATATGAATTTGGACCAAAGCTTATATGGAAAGCTAAATGCACCACCATTCCATCAATTTCAAACTCCCAATATGGATAATGAAACTGATTTACGTATGTGAAAATTTTAGTAAAACTTTAGTTGCATGCACCATACCAATTACTCTATTTTTATCTTAAATAACTAAATACTTACCTACTTTCACAGTTCTTTGAAAAAAGTATTCACATCCACTCAGTCAAATTTTATCACATCATATCCAAAAACTTCAAATATTTTATTGAGATTCTGTGTGAAAGTCCAGGACTAACTAGTGCAAAGATATGAAGGATAGATTAAATTAATTTTGTACAACTAAAAGTCTTAAAAGTGTGGAATGCATTTATATTTGGCGACAGCTAATATTCCACAGAAACCATCTTTTGCTGCTGCTACAGATTCACGTCTTTACCAGCATTGCACATGTAAAGATGAAAAGTTTTACTCATTACTCTTTGCCAAACAATAAGACTGGATGGATGGAAAATCAATTTTCAAGCTCTGTTATAGATTCTCAGTTAGATTTAAGCCTCTTTGTTACAGTTCAGTTTCTTGCTATAGTCCCAACCCATAGAAAATGTCACGTCAAAGGCATTTTTCAAAGAAATAATCAGGAAAATTAAGCAAAGGCAGCTGTGATGGTTTATTTTGCAGATAAGAAAAAAAACCTGTAATAATCATATTTTGTAACGTACTTTATTCCAGCACACAATAGACACAGCAAAGGTAGCTTGTAAGACTGAAAAATAAACTGATAGTATATATTTTCTATATGTAAATCTAACCACGGCTTTCAGGAAACCTCTAAATGGAATGTGTTGAAACATCTGCTCACAGCGGAGTGTCTGCTGTGAAAAAGGTCTATTAGTGGTAAAGCAGACTGCAAAGTGTTCAATGTCACGTCTCAATTAGCGTGTTTCAGCCACTGTAGCATAAAATATTCCTGCTTTTAAATGTAGGACGTCCAATAGACGTCCAATGCATTATCTGAATACAGCTTTTCAGCAGGTGGACAGCGGACACAAACTGAAGTGAGTAAACCAACGAGGAGGAAGACTTTCTATCATTTGTGGTAACTTTGTATATTTATAGCTGATACGACAGTGAAACCTGTACGTTTGACCATTTCTAGTTTTGTTTTTATTTTTTTAACCTCTCCAAAGCATTTTGTAATAAATTTGTATGTAGAAAATGATATAAATCTGTCTACAACTCCAGTCCTCCAGTGCCACTGTCCTGAAACGTTTAGACGTAGCCTACCTCTGCTCTAACACAACTGAAAAGCTGAGTTACCTCCTTGGCATGTTAGCAAGTTTTGCAAAAATCTTAATTTTCTTCAGGTGGAGCAGGAATGAATTCAAAAGTTGCAGCACAGTCCCATTCAAGGGATGGAGTTGCAGGCTCCTGTAAGAATTGCCTCTCATTGACAAAAGCACAACCACATTCTGCTAACTGAGATTCTACTGAATCTCTATTAACCTTAACATGTATACTTTTGGATAGGAGTGATGAAACCCGAGTGTAAAGAATATTCTAAAGCACGCTTTGGGAGAACATGCTGCCAAAAAGGGCCTAGATAGGATTTGAACCAGGGACCTTCTATTTCTGGACAAGTATTTGTCCATATTTTTCTTAATGCTGAAATGTTTCAGATAATCAAGAAAGTTTTAACATAAGACAAATAAACTAGATAAACTCCATAACTAAGCAAGTGACTTTGAACTTGGGGGCATTAGGTGGGGATGCATCTGCTACCTCTACTGTAGCATGCAGTGTCTGGACTCAGCTGTTCTGTTAAGCAACCATTAAAGCAGTTTAGGCAACAACAAACAAAACAAAAACCAACGGAATCTACAATTTGTATATTATAATTGGGGCCTGCCCATAGCAATGCAGGCCCCAATTCTGCAGGCCTGCCCCACACCAGTGGAACTGCAGTAATGATGACTTTCTGCAACCTGTCTGGCATGGTCAACCATCTACTGAAGCTCTTTCGAAATCGCGGCCCCAATGCCACCTATGAGTTTGTGCCAGTAGGTTTTGACAGGGACAATGACGATCATCCTCAGAACTTGACTTTTCAGAACATTTCACCTGTAGCCACACAGGTAAGTCCAACTGCTTTGAAATCAGAGAGTCGGTCTGATGAGGAAATGCCTCCTTGGCTTAGGGAAGTTGCAAACGTATTAGAGGAGACAGCTCCAACTGTTACACATTTGTCAAAAGTGCAAAAAGCCAGTAGAAGAAAAATTAAAAACAGGGTCTGATAGGTTTATTTTGTCATAACCTGCAAAGAATCAGCCAGAGACAGAGATTAGGTTTCTTTTGATTTCTTTTCTGCAGAATAGGAGAATTGAGAACAGACGCGACGAATCGCTGTCAAACACTGTCTGGACTCAATTCTGCCAGTTCTTTCTTTGCATTTCTCTTTATTGTATAGAAAAAGGAGGTTGGGCTTCTCTTCACACAGTCACACAGAGAATTGACCAACCGTCTTTACATTCTGAAACCTCCTATGGACATGCCCTTATAAGGGCATGTGGCTGACCACAACTAATCAGTTACAGATGGAACTAATAACACATGAATGTTTAACGTTTTTAGCTTCCAAGCAAACATCCTAAACAAAGTTAATAACATACTACAAAAGAAAGAGAAGTTAAGTAAATATAAAAAGAAGAATAATATAAAAAGAATAATATGAAAACATAACTTGTAAAATAAACTCATGAGTAAATGAACAGGAGGATAATTTTCCTAACATTTCCCACCTGTTTTTCATATTATGCATGAAGTCTAACACAGACATCAGGAATACATCACTTGCTGGCACATTTTCAATGCATCCATCATAACGTTAGACATCAGGGTGCCCCTCAGTGATAGAGGCAACAAGTTGATATTGATATAGAACATGTCCAACAGTTTTGGCTATCAGAGATTTTAGACATGGGATTATGCAGGCAGTAAAAATACAAAACAAGAAAAGAATAATAAGAAGAGGCATCATTAATTTCAACAGCAGGTGCCACCATGGTCCAGATATGAACCAAGAAAGGAAATCTCCTTGTGAGGGAACAGCATCCTGTAACATGGCTTGTTGCAGATTCTTTAAGGCAGACATGGCTTCAGCAATATGAGTTTCATTAGCATCAGAAATATAAGTACAACAAGATGTTCCTATCATTACACACACACCACCCTGACTAGCTGTAAGTATGTCTAACACCATCCTGTTTTGGAGAACCATCAGTCGCATTTCACTAAGTTGTTGATTCTGACCTCTCTCAATGTCCATGGTAATATTTACCAGGGTCTTCATTCTGTAATCCAAAGTTTCAATCATCAGCATAGATTTTGCTACTCCAACCCATGGAAAAATTGACAGTCCCCATTTCCCAGCAGTACTCCAATGTTTGTGTTCTTTGGGAACATTTGAACCCCAGATAGGATCATGTGGCTGGAAAACAATTTCTGAATTTCTCCGCCGTCGCAGGTGATGGGAGTGTACTGCTGCAGTAGATACAATGATGGTATGATCAGAGACAAACACAGGAGCACAAGTACCTGACCAGTTCATGGGTAGCGACGCATAGATATTACTTCCTCCACACAGAAACCAACCACCCTCAGTGGGATAATTTCCTCGAGGTGTCCACATGGGACATGGGATTAGAGTCCCATCAGCACTTGGACAAACGGAGCTAGGAAATAAATCAGTGATATTTTGCTTGCATCCAGGTACATGGCCTACCTGAACAGTCCAGTTTCCTGGTGGAGAATGGATACAGACCGGATGTTTTGTCCCTGGCATCGTGACAGCTTTCATCCGTGATGGGTATCCAGTAACATTACTGTAGGTGAAGATAGGCGTCACGCCAGTGCACACTCTTTTCATCAGGATGTCACCATCTGAAGTGTTGACTGGAGTCGCTGGCATGAAACGTAAAGCACAAGAGGCAAAACAGACAGCTTGGGACCTGTTCATGGGACTGACATACAGAGTAGGTTTTCTGGTAGACTTTGGCATCACCGAGCAGACGTAGCAGTTGGTCATGTTCCGTTCTTTGGCCAACATCTCCACATAAGTCTGCCATATGTTGTCATGGTGATGGTCTGGAAGGTGTCCTAGCCAGATCTTCATAGCAGTGGTATGGACAAATCTTCTCCCCAGATGGATTAGTGAGGTTGGACTGAAAAAACAGGACACGCACACAGCAGCCACAGCACAAAAGAGGCCCCATCTCCATGAGGACCCCATCTTTGCTCAGTTACAGAGATGTTAGAGTTTACCTAGGACTCTATGGAACAGGGATGTGATGAGTTCTTCTGCTGACGTTGAGATGTGTGACCCTATATAGCCACGCCCCTTTGTAGTCAGATCTTCCCCACTGCCCCCACCTAGGTCTCCAACACTCTCTGCAACTTACAGTGGCTGAGGTGAATCCAGGATGGTCTCTCAGCGATCTTTACTGCAGTGGGAGTGGTCAAAAGCACTTGAAACGGTCCCTCCCACCGTGGGCAGGCCCAGTTCTGTCTCTTAATGGCCTTGATGAAAACCCAATCGCCTGGTTTCACCACCTGGAGGTCCTGTGAAGACAAAGGTTCTTCTGGCAGTGAATTTGCATTTGACACTTCTTTAGACTGTAACATTTCTTTCATGTAATCAGCTAAAGCTTTTTCACTGTCATCTGGTGGTCATGGCCTTTTAGTTTCTTCCATACATTTTTTAAGTCTGGATTTAACAGTAGAATTTGCTCTTTCAATTAACCCAGCGCTTTGGGGATGGTATGAACAGTGATTTTTTAATGTTATCTGCAATCTGTCTGCCATTAACCGAATGACTTGATTCACAAAATGTGGACCATTGTCACTGTAAATTTTCTGTGGGATGCCATGAGTTGGAATGATAGTTCTGCATATTGCTTTAGCTACAGTTAGTGCATCCGCATGTTTTGATGGGACAATTTCAACCCATTTAGAAAAAGCATCAATCATCACTAAGCAATATTTATAGGGACCACTTTGAGAAAGTTCAATGAAATCCATATGCATAGTCTCAAATGGGTATTGTGGCTTAGGAAATTGACCCCTCTTTGGTCGAACATTTCCTTGTGGATTATGTCTTACACAGATTGTACATGCTCTACAGAAAGTTTTAGCATATACATTAAACCCAAACACTGAAAAATGCTGCTGAATTATGTGAACCATCCCACCTGTGGACACATGGCAACAACTATGAGTCAGAATTGCTGCAGCATTAAAAAGACTTTTAGGAAGAATAGGTTTATTGTTAAGCATATAAAGGCCTGTTGTGTTCTTAACAGCACCCTTACTGAACCATGAGCGTTGTTCAGCACGGTGAGCAGCTTGTTGGTGTGACAGGAGAATTTCTAGATCAATAAGAAGTTCCTGTGATGTCGCATGATATATTTCTGACACACCAAAAGCGCCTGTAGCAGCTAGCTTAGCCGTGTTATCTGCATAACGATTACCAGTTGACACAAAATCAGTCCCTTTAGTGTGAGCAACACATTTGAGAAGGGCCAACTTAGATGGTAAGAGTATGGTCTGAAGCAGCGATAACAGAAGCTTAGCATGTGTAACAGGTTTGCCAGTACTAGTAGTCATACCCCTGCGTTCCCATTGTTTAGCAAAAAAGAAAACTGTAGAAAATGCATATTGACTATCAGTATAAATAGTGACATCTTGACCTTTAGCCAACTCGCAAGCCCTGGTCAAAGCAACTAGTTCAGCAGCCTGGGCTGAATGATGTGCTTTGATCTGTTTGGCTTCAACTACTTCACCAGCAGAGGTCACCACTGCGTAACCTGTTTGAGTCTCCCCTTTGTAATTTTTGGAACAAGATCCATCCACAAACCATACATTGCCAGTTTTTAATGGCACATCAGACAAATCTGGACGAGGTAATTGTAATTTTTCAGTTTCAAACACACAGTCATGTGGAACACCATCTGTAGCAGTTGGAACAAGAGTAGCAGGATTAAGAACAGTACATCTCTGAATTGTTAAATGAGGCTGAGAAAGCAAAAGTGCTGTGTAGGAGAGCTGTCGAGCAGGTGACAGAAAAGACATTTTTGCCTGCAACAACAGCACATCTACAGCATGAGGAACTAATAAATTTAGTGGGTGATATAAGACCACTTCTGCTGAACTTTCTACAGCTAGAGCAGCTGAGCATACGGCTTGTAAACATAAAGGAAGTGCAGATGCGACTGAGTCTAGCCGTTTGGAATAATATGCAATAGGTTTTAATTTTCCTCCATGAGACTGTAACAGGACTGAACACATAAACCCATTTTTACAATCAACAGTTTGAACGAACGGCTTCCTGTAATCAGGTAGCGCAAGAACTGTGGATGAGATAAGCTCTGTTTTCAAATCTGTGAACTGTTTTTCAGCTTCAGGTGTCCATGTTATCACCTCAGACATGGCCATAGGAGTCTCATAAATGAGATTAAGTAGCAGTTGTGTTTTTTCTGCAAACTGTGGGATCCAGGCTCTGCAATAATTACAGAGGCCTAGAAAAGCCATCATCTGTTTTTTTGTTACAGGTTTTGGAGCATTCGCTATTGCAGATTTTCGCTCATCATGTATTTCCTTCCCATTTTCAGAAATCTGATGTCCCAAATAGCGAACTTGTTGTTGAACCCACTGTAATTTTGATTTGCTAACTTTATTTCCAGTAGATGCAAGGTGATGTAAAAGTTGCAGAGAATCTGCTTTACATGCTGCTTTACTTTTAGATGCTATGAGAAGATCATCTACATATACCAGGATTTGACTACCATTTTGCGGAGTAAAACTTTCCAGACAAGTCATAACTGCTTGTGTGAAAATAGTTGGACTATCAGCAAAACCCTGTGGCAAACGCGTATAAGTATACTTTTTTCCTTCAAAAGTGAAAGCAAACCAGTATTGTGAGTCAGGATGTACTGGTATTGAGAAAAAAGCATTACTTAAATCGATCACGGTGAAAAATTTGCTTTCTGGGTCTAGGGAATTAAGCAACGTGTGTGGATCTGGAACGTTTGGGGCTCGAGTTTGGACTGCTGCATTCACAGCACGGAGATCTTGGATCATCCGCCAATTTTTTCCATCAGCCTTTTGTACTGGAAAAATTGGAGTGTTACATGGTGAATCAAAACATGGTCTAATTATTCCAGCATCCAAAAGGTCCTGTACAACAGGTTTTATTCCTTCCTGTGCATCCGGTTTTAACGGGTATTGTTTTATTCTGGGCCTACACTGTGATTTTGGAGTAATAGTGACTGGTTCCACTATAGTAATTAATCCTACATCTGTTGGCCCTGTGGACCATAATGAAGCAGGCAAAGTCTGTAGGTCATCCTCATCAGACTGCGATAGTAGGACTGTAGAATCTAGATTAAGTCAAGGAGAATCTGTAACTTTTGGTTCTGTATCAAAGAGAACTCTGTACGACATTCTCCAAAGCTGTGTACTTGGACTGTACGTCCAGCCTAATTTTTGAGAACAAGGCAGAAAATCAGATGCCATTTCTGCTGCTTTTAAACGGGGACCTGTGTCTCTGCTTTGTGTGTCATCAGCTTTAAACAAAGACAGATGTGGGACCCCTGGTAGGCAATAAAGAGATAGCTGTTGTGTGGGCAGAAGCACAGAAGCTGCTGCAAATGAGTTTCCATCAGTATACAAATACTGAGTAGTCACCAACATTGGTTCCTGCTTTAAGAATTATTTTGCATATCTGTCATCTGTCGTTAAACACACATTCATGATAACTTCTAGTTCTGCTAACGGTGTTTCATCAACAGGGACAGACAGAGACTCTTTTGCTTTGATTAAGAGTTCACTTTTTTCACTTATCTGTTTAAGAAATGGCAGCTGCAGAGCATAATACATTGGTTTTTCAGTTACTGTGGCCATAACGTTTTCAACTCTTACAGCTTTCATTCCTCCCTTTGTAGGGAAAATTGCAATGCCTAATTTTCCCATCAAATCGCGCCCTAAGAGATTAATTGGGCAGCTAGGTGAAATTACAACAGGGGCGTGCAGCCTTTTTCCTGTCTGTGGATCACAGATGTCAATAAAGTGTGACATCCACTCCTGTGAAGTTTGACCATTTGCTGATTTTACAAATATAGGAGTATTGGAGGATTTGAGTCCTACACTGTCTTTAACGCAAGTTTTACAAGCTCCAGAGTCACATAAGAAAGTCACAGGCTGACCATGGACAGTCAGAACAATATACGGCTTTTCTTTTAACATATTTAATAGTTCCATTGCCCCATACACATTAACAACTTGAGTCTGAACTTCGTTTTTAACAGTTGATTCATCTAGTCACGCCTGATAAGGTCGTGAATTGCCCCTGCGACCTCTCCTCCTCCCCCTTTGGTGTGGCGCCTGTCTCTGATTAGGACATTCTTTTGACCAGTGATCTAGTGACCCACAAATCCAACACCCCTCCTCTGTTTGTGGTATTCTATTTCTTAACTGAGACAACCCCCTAGACCGAGGGCCACCTCTATTTCCTTGAGGGGGTCGGGTGCTTTGAAATGAAAACACTTCCTCTGGGTCAGAGGTGGAATCTGCCCAGAAGATATGTGCATCTCCCTTTGTTTTTGCATGTTTCTCTGCATGCCGTGCATACTCCATTAACTCATGAACGGTGGAGGTGTTAAATGCTACCAGATGTTTTCTAATCCATTTAGCAATGTGTGGGAGAAACCCGGACATTAACATATTTTTTAATTGCTGTTGGTAAGGAGAGCCGTTGTGATCACTGAACATAATGCCGCTGTGAAATTTATATTCGTTTTCAAAACGGATTTTAAAATCATCGACATCTTCCCCTGATTTTTGTTTAATTGAACCAAGGTGGGAATAATCTGCATGCCTAGCAAAGACCTCCTTAGCTTTTTGTTGAACTTCATCCCACTGACGCTGCAGTTCACCTCCCATAGTAGTTTGGTATGGTAAAGCAGTTCCTGGAGAACGGATTGAGTATCCAGTATAAGTGCCCCGGACTTTTGCCCAATCTTTCCCTAAAGAAGATTGCAAGGCTTGGCCAAATTCATATCCATTTAATCCATAGGAATTATAAATCCCCTCCATGTCCATGATCCATTTATCAAGATCTTCTTTTGGAGAAGTTACACCTTCTACAGCTTTTCTGGCTTCTTCAAGAGACCACGGACGGAAAACTAGTATTGTAGGTTGTTTATTTTCCTCTCCCGGATTAGGATTTGCAACCTGAACCATCGGATATAACTCTTCTGATGGCTCAGACAGTGAAGGGTACAACTTTTGATATGAGCTAGAAGAACCCGGAGTTTTAGAAGAATTATATGGAGGAGGATTTTCCATTTGTACATGGATTTTAGCAGTTATTGGGGTTGTTTTACTGCGAGTAGATTGAGAGGGACCCAAAGTTTCCTGTTTTTTTTCTATTTTTGCAGGCTGGCCTGTTGAAACCCCCCTTAATGCCTCAGGAGCGTCCTCCTTTGGGTCAAAGGCTGGGGGTGGGGTTTTTTGTGCACATACTTGAGCTCGAGGTTGAGTTTCATTATCTTCTGGTCTAACAAACAAAGCTTCGGTTTTTCGGCCTAATTTATTTTTAGCACGCGCATTATGTCTATTTTGTGCCTGGGTTAACCACTTACGTGCAACTACAAGTTCCTTTAATTTTTTCTGTTGTCTGGTACCAGTTTTTGAACTAACACTTGTTTCTAATTTACACACCACGTCCTTCCATTGTTCCACTTTTAACACACCATTTATTCCATACTTCTTTTTCCATTTGGCGAGGTATTTTAAGTTACCTGGCTCCATCTCACACATAAACTTTTCATCCCCTTTAAGACTTTTCACCTTCCCATGTGAAGAACCCATTTTTTACAGTGTTTTCGTCCCGTTCTTTATGACACCTAGGGTGGACGCTACAGAACGGGGGATTGGAAGTGGGGTGGTGGTTAAATTCTTGTTGTGGCAATCCTCACTTCGACTCAACTCAATAAATGATTTGAGTGGAGGATTCTTGCTACTCAACCCCAACAAGGCCCACCACTTGCTTTCCCACTGTTTTTTTAAAGGTTTCACAGGTTTCTTTCCCTTCGTGTGTGTGTTTTATACTTTCCCTTCTTTATTTGACATCAAACGGGGGACTGAAAACCACCCGGATACCACATTATTTACTTACTTGGCTGATTCCTGCTCTGTCTCGGTTCTGAGTCCCGTCAATCCGCCGTTGGCCGAAAGAGGTTGACCTAAGACACTGGCCCAGCGAGGAATTTACCCCCCGGGACTTTCAGGTTAAAGAACCTGACTGCCGGCAGTTTTCAGCGCGTCTTTCCTCTGTCTGTCAGCGGCGGGTATGTTGGGAATGCCGGACGAGCCTCCAAAAATGATAGGTTTATTTTGTCATAACCTGCAAAGAATCAGCCAGAGACAGAGATTAGGTTTCTTTTGATTTCTTTTCTGCAGAATAGGAGAATTGAGAACAGACGCGACGAATCGCTGTCAAACACTGTCTGGACTCAATTCTGCCAGTTCTTTCTTTGCATTTCTCTTTATTGTATAGAAAAAGGAGGTTGGGCTTCTCTTCACACAGTCACACAGAGAATTGACCAACCGTCTTTACATTCTGAAACCTCCTATGGACATGCCCTTATAAGGGCATGTGGCTGACCACAACTAATCAGTTACAGATGGAACTAATAACACATGAATGTTTAACGTTTTTAGCTTCCAAGCAAACATCCTAAACAAAGTTAATAACATACTACAAAAGAAAGAGAAGTTAAGTAAATATAAAAAGAAGAATAATATAAAAAGAATAATATGAAAACATAACTTGTAAAATAAACTCATGAGTAAATGAACAGGAGGATAATTTTCCTAACAGGGTCAAAACACAACAGGGACAGAATGTAGGAAATAAATGAAACAAAGTTCATCTGAAAAAGAAAGATATCTGACATCTCCAACATTTAGGACCAAAAAGCTACAGGCCTTAAAAGAAACATACATTCCTCATCAAGCACAGAGGAAGGATCAGTTAAATAATAGATATAGGACAGATGCATCTTTCCGGAAGAGACGAATAAATTACATTAAGTACAGATTCAATTTTGTCCGTAGTTTCAGAGCCAGTCATAAAGCCCACATGGCTGAGTATATAAGGAATCGATTCAGAGATGATCCGGTCTTTAGAAGCAGACAAAAATCATACAACAGGAATCGATTTAGAAACGATCCGGTCTTCAGAAGCCAACATAAAAAAACAATGCGTGAATCTATGAAGAAGTATCATAGTGAGCCTGGTTATCGAGTCAAACATAATAAAAAATGTGTTGCCAACAGAAGAGGCAGACTATCTAGACAAGCACTTTCCAAAAATTTAACACTGCAGCATGCTTTGCGAATCAGAAGGAAATACAAAAGAAATGTAGGCTTCCACCTTGAAACTCCACGCCCTCTGATGACTGACGAAATGAAAGCTGCGATACAAAACTTTTATAAGAACATACAAAACGGACCCACATATGTTTGCACCGTGTGTCACAGAGCTCTTTTCCCCAATCAAGTAAAGCACTGTAAACGAGATAAGTATACCAAGAATATGCGTGTAGTAGCTGATTGTCTAACAGGTAAGTATGTTCATGTGTGTGGATCTGCATGCTCTACCCCATGTTCTGTACCCCAAGAAAGGATGGGGGAGTGGATCTGCTACACGTGTGACAGCCATCTAACCAGAGGAAAGATGCCATCAATTGCTGCTGTCAATAACCTTCACCTAGCTTCTGTTCCACCAGAGCTTGCGGAATTGAATGTACTTGAAAGGCAATTAATTGCAAAAATTCTACCTTTTGCAAAAATTGTTTCCTTGCCCAAGGGACAGCAAAGGGCAATACATGGAGCAGTTGTCTGTGTTCCTTCTGACATGGAAACAGTCGTAAACAGTTCCGAGGCCACGTGAGGAAGCCCAGCTTTTACAGGTGAAGCTGAAGAGAAAAACCAAGTACAAAGGGTACCAATACTTTTACACAGTCAACATGAAAAATGTCTTAGCTGCACTGACAAAGCTTAAAGACAGTCATCCAGATTACAAAGACGTAAGTATAAATGAAAGTGCAACATTTGAGGGTTTCCAAGAGGACCAGCCAGTTGAGGACACAGAAGCAGAGGAGACTGAAATGGATGTAGCAGCAGACCAGCAACCTGACCACATAGGGGCAGAGCATCAGGCACTTCGACCTGGTCTGATCTTGGACACCTGCATGCAGCCTCCTGACATAGCACAGGAAGTATTTTCATATGGAGAAGGAATTTTCAGCATTGCGCCGGCTCAGGGGAACAAGCCCATCTCCTTCTTCAGTGTTCCAAGACTTGAAGCCAAGGCTTATCCCGTACATTTCCCAACTGGAGTAAACACATTAGATGAATCCCGCCGTGTTGCACTTTCACCGAGTATGTATTTCAATGTGCGGCTTTTCTCAATAGATACTCAGTTTGCCAAAGACCAGAGTTACATTTTCTTTGCTCAGTTTGTTACAGAAACTCATATTGCGAATAATAGTATGTCCATTCAGACAAGAAAAGGGAAACCAAGCACCAAAGATGGGAAAAATATTTCCAGCAAAATGCTGCAGGATAAAGAGGAGTTGGAAAAACTGATACAGAATAAAGAGGCCACCCGTTTCATGCAACCCTTAAGAGGAACTCCAGCTTATTGGGAGAAAGGGTTATGTGATTTGCACGCCATGGTGAGGCAACTTGGAAAGCCCACTTTCTTTTGCACATTCTCTGCTGCTGAAATGAGATGGCCAGAAGTCATTGAGGCCATCAAAGGTCAACATAGCGAGCAGGTAAGTTTTTCTGAGCTTGACTGGAATGCAAAGTGTGACATTCTTAGAAGCAACCCTGTCACCGTCATGCGCATGTTTGAAAAGAGAGTGGATGCACTGTTTAGAGACCTCATTCTTTCCCCTGCACAGCCCATTGGACCAGTCGAGGATTACTTTTATCGTGTGGAATTTCAGGCAAGGGGTTCACCACACATACATGCTGTGATATGGATTAAGGATGCACCTGAAATGGAAGACCCCTCATGTTGCGGTGAAGTCATAAAGTTCATCGATCGTTACATATCCTGTCAGTTGCCTGATGAAACCAGAGATCCAGAGCTTCACAAAATAGTCACAGAGGTTCAAATGCACAGCAAAAAACACTCAAAATCATGCAAAAAAGGTAATGTTGAATGCCGATTTGGATTCCCCAAACTACCAATGGACAGCACCAGAATAACCGTCCCTGTAATTGACTTTGATCTCGAAAATGATGACGAAAAAGCAATGCAAGTTAAGCAAAAAGGTAGGAGAAAGTCCAAAAAATCTAGATCACCATTTGTCTCAAATCTACAAAGAGAGGCTAAGAAGAAACTGAAACCAATTAGGGATTTACTGAAGGATGAAAAATCATCTTTCAGGGATTTGGCAGAGTTACTCCAGGCTTGTAATATGACCAAAGTAGAGTACAATGGCCATGTTGATGCTCTCACTTCTGGAATGGTCGTAATCATGAAACGGGATCCTAAAGATAGCTGGGTGAATGGGTACAACCCCGATCTTCTGCGTGCATGGAATGCCAACATGGACATTCAGTATGTTCTTGACGAGTATAGCTGCATTGAGTACATGATGTCCTACATAGCCAAGCCAGAACATGAAATGGCGCAGTTCCTCAAGTCTGTTGTTGATGACTTGAGGAACTAAGTGGACTAACTCAAGCTATTCTAGTGTTAAAGACGGCCAATGTTAGCCAACGCGACGAGATGAAAAAGATCATGCAGGCTTATTCAAAACAGAGAGAGGTTAGTGCTCAAGAATCCGTTGCGCGCACTTGTAGCCTACCTCTCAAAAAGTCCTCGCGCAGCGTTCTTTTTCTTCAAACAGATGAAGACGGTGTGAAAATGAGCCTTCCCATGAGTAAACTCGTAAACATGTCCCCAGATGAGGAGAATGTGTGGATGACAGGATTGCCGGAAAAACATCTCAACAGACCAGAAACGTTAGAATTCGAACACATGTGCCTGGCAGAATTTGAGTCAGAATACAGGGTTCTATATGGCAAACAAATTGAAGGGCCAAACGCAATTCCCCTCCTTAATGATGCAGGATACATCCAGAAAAGAACTATGGGCAAACCTGCAGTTATTAGATTGACTCGTTTTTCAGAGAACCCCCCCCCCCCCCCGAAAAGTGTTACAGACGGCTTCTGAAGTTGTATTGTCCACACAGAAGAGATGAGGACCTCAAAAATGAGGAACATACAATCTACGAAGCCTTTTACAACAACGGTTTCCGTGGTAGGTATCGGGTTAAACAATATGTGGATTTCAACCGCAAAAGGTATGAAGGGCAAGGTAAAAAAATTGACAAAATTATGGAAGAACTGAATAAGCAAGGACCGGTTCGTAATGCTTGGAACACTTTTGCACCCGAGGTTGAGGTAGACCGTTTGGAATGCGCTGCTGAGCGACCACCATTGGAAGAAGATGAAGAGCAAGACCCTATTCCAGATTACGCAATTGATGTAGCTACTGCAGACATGCCAAAAATTGAAGCTCCTAAATTGAGCCCTGATTTCATCCGACAAATGTACAGAAGTTTAAATGAGACTCAAGCGTCCGTGTTTTACGGCATTCGCGATTGGTGTCTGAAGCGCGTCTGGGGGGAGAACCCAGAACCATTCTTTTATTTCTTGACGGGAGGAGCTGGCTGTGGTAAATCTCATGTCATCAAATATGTTTACCAGGAGGCAACCAAGCTCTTGCGCCAGCTTCCGAGACTTCTTGATATTGGTGACATGTCCAAGCCTACTGTGCTCCTCACAGCTTTTACTGGTACTGCAGCGTACAACATATCAGGGAAGACTTTACATTCCATCTTGAAACTACCCAAAAGTTTAAAACCATCATACAAAGGACTTGGAAATTCATTGGATGAAGTGAGGGCAGTTCTTTCTAATGTAGAAATCTTAATCATTGATGAAATCTCCATGGTCTCCAAAGACCTACTTGCATATGTTCACTGGAGATTTTAACAAATCAAGGGGAACAACAGGTTCATGGGTGGGGTCTCTGTTTTGGCTGTGGGGAACTTCTTCCAACTTCCTCCTCTTGGACGAGCAAAACCGCTTTGTGTCACTGAGGAAGGGGTGCTTGATATCTGGAATGAGAATTTCCAGATAATCAGCCTGACAGAAATCATGCGGCAGAAAGATGACCGAGCATTTGCAGAGCTCCTGAACCGGATTCGAGTTAAAGGTAAAGCGGATTTGCTTAGTGAGGATGACAGGACTCTCTTGATCCAAGCTGTTACTGACCCCAAAGAGTGTCCAATGGATGTCCTACACATTTTTGCAACAAACAAACAGGTGGACACCCATAATGCAGCAGTTATGGCCTCTTTAGGTGCAGTAACAGTTGATATCGAGGCAGAGGACTACTAAAGGGTTACAAAGACAGGAAACATGATTAATCTGGGCTGTTGCATAGCGGGCAACAAACGAGACTTGTCTAACAACATACAGGCTGGTTTGGGTTTTAGGGTAATGATTATTAGAAACTTGGATGTAGAGGATGGTCTTGTGAATGGAACATTTGGCACCATTGCGGATATTGTCACCAGTACGAAAGATGGAAAGACTAGTGTAAAGTTAATTGGACTCAAACTGGACAACCCCCTCGCTGGACACACAAAAAAGATTCAGGGTAAACCAGACAGCTTTGTTTACATTGAGAGATTTGAGGAACAGAGTAGCATAAAGGGAGTGGTACGACGGCAATTTCCAATCAGGTTAGCCTTTGGATGTACGGCACACAAGGTCCAAGGGATGACCATGAAGTCTGCGGTCATTTCCTTGAAGCGTATTTTTGAACCTGGAATGTCATATGTGGCCCTCAGTCGCACAACTTCCCTGGAAGGACTTAAAATCATTGATTTCGATGAAAGTAAGATCTACACTGACGAAAATATCAGAGCAGCTATGGAATCAATGAGACCAGCATCGTTTTTGCACACCAGACCACTCTTGCATTTTCAGTCTGGTCATCAAGGTGCAACATTAACAATTGTCCACCACAATGTCGAAGGTCTTGTCTGTCACTCTGAGGACATGAAACAACATCATGAACTCATGTTGGCAGATGTCTTATGCCTAACGGAGACTCATTTATTTGGATCTTCTGTTCCAGCTTCTTGCCAAATGGAGGGCTATTCTTTCTTTTCACGGAACAGACATGTCTCCTACTCAAACAGAGTCGACATTGCTACCAAAGAGGGTGTGGGAGTAGCGACTTACTGCCGGAGTCTTCTCCAACCGCAGGAACGTAGATTCTTTAACCGGGTTACAGATCTTGAATTCAACGTTGTCAAAGTGGACACCCCAATCAGAGCCCTGATTGCAACAGTTTACAGGCCACCAAGTTATGATCTTGGAACATTTTTAAGAAATCTCCAAAACCTCTTGGATGGCCTGAATTCAATGGATATTCAGCCCGTTGTCATATTGGGAGACTTCAATGAGGACCTTATTCCTCCTGGGAAATAAGCCATCAATAAGTTATTTAGAGCCAAAGGCTTTATGCAACTTATCTCTGATCCAACCACAGAAAAACGTACTCTCCTTGATCACATTTACATCTCCAATTCAGAATACTGTGTCCAGCCAGGTGTCTTGCAGGCTTACTACAGCTACCACAATCCTATATACTGTGTGTTGGCTTCAGTATGAGCTGCATCTACAGTGGCTTGCAAAAATAGTCATGTTCCTTGAAATTTTCCATATTTTATCACATTACAACCACAAATGTAGAAATACAGTGGAGAGAACAAGTAT
Source organism: Xiphophorus hellerii (assembly GCF_003331165.1). Lineage (NCBI taxonomy): Eukaryota > Metazoa > Chordata > Actinopteri > Cyprinodontiformes > Poeciliidae > Xiphophorus > Xiphophorus hellerii. The sequence continues at coordinate 30,676,149 of NC_045674.1, forward strand.
ATAATACACTGTTGATTTTTCCAGGTATATAGTGAGTAATACACACTTTTCAGTTTATTTGCAAAAAATTCATTCAATCATGTATATTTTTAAGCCTCCCTGGTAGAGTCTATTCTGGGGTCCTGGAAAAGATGGTCCGTAAGGTCCAGGAGAGTGCATGGGAGTTCGTCCAAACAATCTACATGTGTTTTGTGTACTTGGAGAAGACATTTGACAGTCTCCCTCTGGGAACCTTGCGGGGGAGGAGGGCGGGGGGTTCTCCGGGAGTAGGGTGTCCAAGGTCCTTTGATATGAGCTGTAAGATTTCTGTGTGATTGGTGCCAGAGTCTAGTCTGCATTGCTGGCAGTAAGTCAGGCTCATCTCTGATGAGAGTTGGAGTCCGCCAAGGAAACGAGCCCGACTCTGCTGGCAATGCACACCAGACTCTGATGTCGGTCATAAAGGGACCTAACAGCCCCTATCAAAGGGCCTGATACCCCATACTCCTGAAGAACCCCCGCATGGTTCCCAGAGGGACACGGTTGAATTCCTTCTCCAAGTCCACAAACACATGTAGCGCAGTTGGGTGAACTCCCATACACCCTAGAGGTCCCTGCTGAGGTTATAGACCTGGTCCAGTATTTCATGACCAGGGTGAAAATCACACTGCTCTTCTTGAGTCCTAATTTTGACTATCCGACAGACCCTCCTCTCCAGGACCCCCAAATAGACCTTGCCAGGGAGGCTTATTTGGATCACAGCCTGGACAAATCAAAGAGCTCTGGAGAAGCTATTCTTTGTTGTTGTTGTCATTTATAATTGTAAATAGTTTTTCATGTATGTATATATTTAAAATAGTTTCATTTATACTATAGAGACTGCAATATGTTACATTAGATTATAGTTTCAAATATGTTTTCATGTACATAGTTATAAAAGTTTCATATTTATAACAAGTGGATCATCATGGCAAAGCCATAATGTTTCACTTGTGACAGTAAATCAACAACCCTGAGTGCCACATGGCTGGACAGGACACATGTAAAACAAAAAAGATAGCAATTTTTTTTTTTATTGCAGAGGCATTAGATTCTCAAATTTATTGTATTCTTTAAATGTTGTAATTTTGGTTCATTGTAAACTTTACCTGTAAAAAGTTTGTAGAAATCTTTAACATGAGTTCAATATATATTTTTAAACTGTGATCTGTTGTGTGTGTGTGTTATTGAAAATTTTTATTTGTCACGATCATTAGGTAAATGCTAATGAACTGCCTTCCTGCAGTTCATTAGCATTGAACTGCTAGTAAACAGTTCAATGCAAGGTTCATTAGCATTAGCCTTTTAGCTTAAATAAGCTGTTAGCTATTTTTCTGACTTATTAGCCATGTTTAGTATACTGAATGGAGTAAATCAATTATAGATAACATGCTAGTGATGCCCCACATGCTAGTGACAGCATTCATGTAAACATTAGCATTTTTGCTAATTTTAGCTGATGCACTTACTTTATCATACTGAATGGTGCAAGTCCATGTTGGTAAACATTCTTGTCATTCTCGTCATATGATTGCAGCTTTCTTTAGCATTGATGCTAATTTCTAGCATCAGAACGCTGGGTCCAAACCGACGGGCACACTTTGGCAGGCCACGGTTACATTTCTTGAGGAATTTTGTAGTGGTACATTGCACTTACCTTGGAAGTTGGAAGTCATTTGACATCAATCCTCAGTGATCAGAGTTCCAGTTAGAAGTTGGGATTTCCACAAGGCGACGCCCAAGTAGCCATTGTTCACAGTACAATGAAGAGCATTTTAAGATGTATTTCCATGAACAAACTTCATGGAACAAACTTTCAATCAACAAACTTTGAATTTTTTCAGTTGAATTGCAAACTTTATATTGATTTTAGATATGCTGTTACACGTGTGTCCTGTCAAATAAAACATGTTACACTTTCTAAGTGGAAAGTCTGACTTCAGGTGGGCGTTCTAGTTGATTTTCCCAACTGGGCAGTTGTATTTTCCAAGCAGCAGCAGGGCAGCAGTACATTGATAGAAGAAACACAGAGTTTCTCCTATAAAGACCTGGGGTTAAGATCATCATTTTGTATGCAAATAAAATCACCAGTTGAGACAAAATCTTGTGTGTGGAAATCATGACTGTCATTAGCCATAGCCTTTAGCTGAGCTAACTCTTTGGAGTGGGCTGTGTGATTGCCTTTTTAAAAGTTAGGTCGGGTCCTCGCATTAGTAGATTTCCCCTTACTTTTGGTGAAATAGTTCAAAACACTCCATTTGTTGTTTATGTCTGCCTTTGTTCCCAGTTCACGGCCAAAAGAAATGTTAGTTCTGCATATTGCTTGAAAAAGAGGCAGGTTGGTTGAGTCCCAATCCTCCTTAAACAGAACTAGCGGTGTTCCTGCAGCTCCGTTTAATAATCAGATGCTTTCACAATTAGTTGAATTATTATACTCCATTCAGAAGGCAGATATACTGTATGTGACTGAAGCTAATAACACAAGCTGCGTTTTCATTGACCATAGAATTGCACAATTTGACATTTTGAAAATAAAATTGCTTAATGGAAACACAAAAAAATTCTTGTTTCAGCTTTAGGGTGAGGGGATATTTTTTGGCCATATCGAAATTGGTTAATTTCACAAAACTGCAATGGATCATGCCACATGAATCACAAGAAACATGATGAACAACAGGATGTTGCCACTGGCGCAAACCACAAAGAAGACGACAGAAAGTTGCAGGAGGATCATAACGCAACATTGTTTTTAATGACTTGTTGTGCACAAACTTATTCACGTGAGATTTTAATTCCGTTTCTTATTTAATGGAAACAACACAATTGCCAAAATTGTGTTTTTCAGGTATTAGTGGATTATCGACAAAGTTTTGCGCACATTGTAATGGAAGAGCATCTACTGACATGCTACTTCCTTCTAGTAGCAGAAGTGTGCTTCAGAACAGGAGTCACACCAAACCCTCATCAGGACTCACATCAAAATGCCTCAGCTTGACTTTGTGGACCACAGGCTCGTCCAGCCCTGCCAGACGTGTCGTGACAACATCTGACTGCTATTGCAGTCCAGTGAATCAACAATCAACAGCGAATTAAGCAGAATTGGATCAAGCAAATCTTCTCTTTGACAACGACTTGTCAAAGAAAAGATTTGATAAGTCATTCAACGCCCACAAATTGTTTTATGTGTCCTGTTTTAGCATTTCAGACAAATCAGAAAGAGAAGCTGCCCGTCAACACTGATGACTGTTGACAGTTTTCTTATTTTGAGTGAAGTGTCCCACTTTCCCTGGGAGGAACAGCAATATTTTAATATTTATAAAGGCCACTAGAGCCAACAAAACCTTTTCTTTAAAAAAAAAGTTTCTGTTGTTTTCTGGGTTTAAAACTGGCGATGGCATGGTTGTTTCAACTTTGAATATATAAATGAAATCTTACCCAGCACAGATTAGCTGTCTGTGTGTGAGGGGCCAAGCAGTGAAGGCATAGAGGTCTTAGTAAAAATGTTGCCAAAGTGAGTTTTTATTTAACCCTAAAAATGTTTAAAAAATTGCTCAAAATATTAGTAATGGGACAATAATTCGGATCAACCAAACACATCTCTGCTCAAAAAGTGACATACAGAAAACGAATGACCCAAACAAAGTATTTATACACAACTTAATCCACAAAACGACCTAACACGAAGATATAGAAGATACTTGTCTATTACTTTGGCCTGAGCATTTACATACAATAGTGGAAACGACCACATATCAATAACAAATAAACTAAAACCAAAAACTGAACTAAAAACTAAATCAAACACTCCGTCATGATTGGTTCTGCTGAGTTGGCCTCAGCTGTTGGTCATGTGACTTACCCAGACAGGAAGTAGCTTACCTCCCAAAGCAGGTAACCAGGTGAAAACATAGAAACATATTAAATATAACACAATAATTCAATGTCTTTTGAGTGTATTGTACAGCACATGGACATTCAGTTTATTTATTATTAACTCATCGAATTACAATCAACAAAGTGAATTGAAATGAAACACCAAAAATATCAATGGGTGAAGAATGATTCTTCAGAATTTTAATACAGTGAGGTGATGTTATTGTACAGAGTTAACTTTGCTGTAAAATATTATCGACCGATGAAAGATATCTTGTTTTCTTTTTTGTCTTGCCTACATTTTTTCAGATTAATCAGATGTTTGACAAAAACAAACTGAATGATTACATAATATCATCTTCCAAAGTTATTTTTCCGTGTTAAGAGAAATAAGCTGTTCAAACTGAGCAGAGCCTCCCTCAGTCCCATCGGCACAGATGAAATGTGGCTTGTTAAATATTTTTTTTGTTGCTTTTCACATTTGAGAACACACAGTAAGACTGGAGAACTCCAGCTTTCTGGAGTTCTCCAGCTGAAAAGACTACAGCACTTAGCCCAGGGGTGTCAAACTCCAGTCCTCAAGGGCCGGTGTCCAGCAGTTTTTAGATGTGCCACAGGTACAAAACACTGGAATGAAATGGCTTAATTACCTCCTCCTTGTGTAGGTCAGTTCTCCAGAGCCTTAATGACCTAATTATTCTGTTCAGCTGTGGTGCAGCAGAGGCACATCTAAAAACTGCAGGACAGCGGCCCTCGAGGACTGGAGTTTGACACCTGTGACTTAGCCATTCCTTTTTTATCTTTTTATTTGACATTTGTTCACCCAAAAATCAAAACTATTCCATGTGGCCTTTATATAATTCTGGTCTTAAGGGGGCTAATCATGAGTACTGACCTTTACTGAGGCAGTGCTGAATAGTTAGTTCTTTTGTGACTTTCTGGATGAGTTGGTGATGTTCCTTTGGAGTCCTTTTTTGGTAGCTGGAACAGGGGCGATGAGCTGGAACAGGTTTCTGGCAGCTTTCTTGGGAATAAATAAATGAATTTAAAACGAATCCTCAAGGACAAATTGCACAACTGTAGCTGTGTTTCTGTTACAAATGTGCACAAATATTTGTTTATATTGTGCTAATGTTGACAGGACACAATTTTGCAATTGAAATTAAATGAACATCACGTGAACAGGTACGTGCAGAGGGGGGAAGGCGGGGGGGAGAAAACCCAAAATTACAAGACAAAATCCAATAGGAACGAAATATAAAATACTACTAACAATAATAATATTACACACTTATTTGGGGGTTACACTTATAAAAATGTTAAATTAAAATCTTAATTTAAACAAAATAACCAAAACAACATAATTAAAACAGAGTGAAACATTACGAAGCCCAACGTAGGGGGAGGAGCTTCGAGGAGGAGGAGATTATAAATAGAGGGGCGCATTCTACTCTGAGCCACAGCAGTGGAGAAAACTCAACTTAAATCTTGTGTGCCTGAGGAAGACAGAATACTGTTGACACGTCACGGAATAGGCACATGTTCATTAAATGATATATAGTTGGGTTTTTTTTATTTCTTTTTATAAAAAAAAAAAGATTTTATTTTTTGGGGGGGTTTATTTTTTATTTTATAATCTTTACTATTCCTAGAAACTAAAAATGAACAAAAGAAATCATAAAAACGTCAAATAAACAACAGATAAAAAATAATATATACATTAGATATTTTATATTACCACCCATTATAAACACATTATTGTTTAAGTAATAAAGCCTACTGGGCCATTTCTGAAAAAAAGGGCTCAATGGCTTGCATTGAACGAGATCAATGCTTCTTGAAGAAAGGGACGCCACGCAGAGTTTTCAGCAACTGGTCAACCAAATTGAGAACATAAAAATGAAAGTGAAAAAAATGGGAGAAATGATATCACTTAAAAAGCAAAGACAGATATTTTGTCGGTAGTTTGGCAGCCGGCCAGGGCCTCCCCTTCGTGGGGAGACCTGAGCCCCCCCCCTCACTGCCCTGGAGCTGGTTCACAGCCCAAGTCCCAGCCTCCACCCCGCAGGGTGGATAGGGGGCTGGTCGGCCTGCACGGGCCTCAGTTGGTCCCAGAGATGGACAGCAGTGTGATGGAGACCAGGGGCTCCATTCCTAATTAGTGATTATTGATGTTTATTTATAGAACAAATGCTTTTTGTTTCAGTTCTTTATTCAATTATATTGACATTTATTTATTCAACATTCTTCCAGGCCATCCTTCCTGGACGGGTAATGTAAGGTTAATTGTTTTAAGTCTTGCCTTCAGCAGGTGGAGCAGAAAGGGAGACAAGTGCCCCAGGTGTGTTTAAAAAGCTCCTGGAGCATACCATGTCAACTAAGAGGGGTGATGCTTTGAAGAGTTATATTTAGGTTAAAGTTAATTTTTGATTGACCTTAGATTAGTTTAGTTTTAATAATTTGCATGCATGTAAATATTATTTGGTACCATTTGTTTTGTGTTACGTTTGTGTAGATTATGTCTTGTTTTATTTTGTCATCCCCTTTACCTGAGTGTTGGAATAGCCCAAAGCTTCTTTGTTTCACTGTGAAAGGGGTGTCTGTGTAGATGTGACCTGCACTGCAAATGAAACCATCTCAACTGCATTCTGTCGCCTCGCCTCCTTTCCTGAATGCAGAGCCTCCGCTGGCCAAAGTGACATACATTTATTCTCTTGCACTTGATTAAACTAAACGGGGAGATGTGTTGGGATGTTTTTAATCTTTGCAAAGCAATGAAGCAGTTGACTATCAAAGTGTTTGTGTATTATATTTACTATTGGTTATAATGACTGTACTTCCCTTCACAGAACCAAACCTGCACAAACCCAGGCGAACATGATAAAGCCCCAGTTGGTCCCAGAGATGGACAGCAGGTTCAGCCCACCCAGAGGCTGCAGAAAAAAACACCCATGTGACAAGTGTCTGAAACATTTCAGATTGAAGAGTACTCTGAAAATTCATCAACACATTCATACTGGAGAGAAGCGCTATCTCTGTGACCAGTGTGGAAAGGTTTCACTCAGAATGGTCATTTTAACATTCATCTGCAAATCCACACTGGTGATAAGCAGGGGGGGGGGGCTTGAGCCACTGCCCCTTTTATCCTCAATGCCTCTAGTGCCCTTTTTGAGGGCTTTTTTTTTTTTCCAAAATATTTTTTTTCAAATTTTTATTTTTTTTAATCTGTCTGTCAGAAGGCCTACATATGCCCCTCTGCAATAATATTTAGCTAAATATCATAATTTAGCTAAAACTAGTCTGGCTGCCCTCAGTCTAATAATGACACTCAGTTTCTGCCTCCAAGTTGTTCAGACACCAGGTCCATTTTAAGGACGAGGGGGACAGAACTGCGCCCTCTAGCTATCAAATTATGGGCCAGAATATGTATACGAGGGGGGACCCAAATGTTTCCAGAAAAGTTGTTTTTGAAGTGTGTATTTAATATACTTTCTTTGGTATTTCCAATAACAGTATGTCTGGGGAAGAAATATATTATAAACTTTTTTATTCTGTTGACTAAGTTCCACATACATGCCTGTAAATTTGCTAAATACAAACCCAACCTCACTGGTTTTACTATGCAAGTTGTTTTTTGGACTCTTTAAGAATGTGCACTGTGACGGGGTTCTATTATGATTTAGTCAAACAAAATGACTGTTCCAAGTCGGAGATCGTTTTAGAGGATTTATTCAGCTCTCACAAAGATGGCAGGTGCAGATCACACACAAAGGACATCCAGAGCAGGTTAGAAATCAAATAATCATTAGTACCTTCACTTGCAATAGTCCATCACCTCCAGCGTGACTTCTTCAGGAGTCTAACCACAGACTGCCTCCTGTGGAGCAGAGCCCTGCTTTTAAAGCCACAGGCTCCGCCCACAGACAATCCAAACTAGCAAAAATACTAATTACTTCTAACTCAAATCAGAAGCTTGATTCTGATTTGAATCAATCAGTTTGAAGTTTGTAAAGTATACAAAATAATAATAATAGAAAAAATAAATAAATAAAATAAACTTGTAAACAAAATACAATACTCAATTTAATAGACAACACCCAGTGCGCTCTGATGACATCACCTCCTCATGTGACTCCCTCCCGGCACGCCACAATCCGGAAACACCCTACTTGAAAACAGAACCGGGAAAACGTTTAATGCTAAAAATAGGTTAGAATGAATGTTTAACTGAAGCAGGAACACCGCGTGTGCACCCACGATGAACCGCCCCAGTCCAAGCTGCAACAAAAGTAAGTTAGTGATTGTGTACGTGTTTGTCGGCGGGTGTGCGCGGGTGTGCGGGCATGCTGACACGGACTCTAAGTCCCAGCTCCTGACGGCTCCTCCGTCACATGCACCAACTTTAAAGCTATGAAACTTATAACCTTAAGCTATGAATTTGATTTGTAAACTGTTATTTATTTTTCTCATGGAATCCTGTGGGTTTGTTACCCCAGCACCTCGAGCATGCTACTGTCTGCAATTATATATTCTTTATTTGTAAATAAATCTTATTTAAAAAAAGAGAGTGACCACCAGCTGACTAACTAGAGGAAGTATACTGCATACTGAGAGGGACACTTCAATGTCTAGAACAGACGGTTGGTTGACTGTGTGTTTTGCCGCTGGACATTTTGTTTGCCGCTGGTTTGCCGAGACCAGGGATGGAGCCCCTGGTCTCCATCACAGTTACTGACAGCACCGACTGTTGTCACTAGTGATGGGTCCGGCAACACCGATGCGTCGGCGCATGTGTCAAGCCCATAGACCAAAACCCGCGTCGGTGCGCGTATTGATTTCAGCAAGTCACGTGACCGATACAGAAACTGTTTTGAAATGACGCTGACGCGCCAAACTGTGTTTATAAGAAAGCGAATCTGTCAACAGGATGCATTTGCCAAAAAGATTCTTTATCTTTTATTGTACGGCGTCAACTATGGAGCCTCAAGGCAAATGAAAGTTTTCTGCAGTGTGGGACCATTTTGATCTTACAATGGAAAACAAGGTATTTGTTTTCATTTCGTTGTTTCATCCGGTTCTTTTCAGTTTGTACTTGATCTGAATCCAAATTCAGCTGAAATTGAGTCTTACTTTACTTTCATATTATGTTCTGCAGGTTAAGTGTCGCATGTGTTTGACAGAAATGTCTTATTTAAATAAATTCACCTCCTCAATGCTGAGGCATTATAGGACAAAGCATGAGAATGAAGTCCCAGATACAAGTAGGATAAATTCAGGTATACAACCATTCTACAAATTACTCAGTTGCTTTTTATAAATTATTTCATATAAATGTATTGTTTACTTAATTTTTTTCTACAGCAGGAGAAGTTGTCAAAAAAAAAAACAGAACAGACTAAATTACAAAATGTTGGAAAAACGTATTTTTTTGAATGAAAATTTGTGCACCCCCCCCCCCCCCCCCCCCCCCCCCCCCAAAAAAAAAAACAAAAATAAAGTCCACAAGCATCCTCATTCCAAACATGTTCACTTTCATCACTTGGTACATGTTCACATTATTTATTGACTGTATCGAAGAATATAAAATATATTTTGAATTTAACTTAAGATATGAAATAATACAATATATAATATACAATAAAATACAATGACTGATTGTATAGACTAGGTCATCAAATCTGTTGCCTGTAGGGATTTTTAATGTCCAGCAGGTGTCAGTATTCAGTGACGCAGCATCGACACAATATCAATACAGTTTTGCTATGGGTCGAAACGATACACGCCTCATTTACCCATCACTGGTTGTCGCCATATTGATAGACAGGAAGAGAGAAAGAAGTTCCCTCACATTCCAGATGTTGCTGCTGTCTTATGTGGATCAGGCTTTTTATCCTGTATGGATTTGCTGATGATGCTTCAGCCCTGAGGAATCTCTGAATGTCTTATCACACTAACTGCAGCTCTAAGGCTTTTCACCAGTGTGTATACGCTTATGTAGTGCAAAGCAGGCAGCGGGTCCAGCAGGTTCCAGGTCTTGGGTTGAAACCTGGAGCTCAGCACATCTCAATCCAGGCCTGTGGTGGTGTGCAGCTGGACCATGTTCCAAGTTGAATGGGGTTTAAAAAAAAACAACAGGAGAAAATCAGAGCAGAAATAGATTTAACTGCAAGGATCAGGTCACTTATCTTCTCTTCTGTCAACCGTTACCGGAATTCATCTGAATTTATCATATAACGTGTTTTCTTTTCTCTCAGCGTGCAATAGCTCAGCACAACATGCTGCAGCCAGCTACGGTTCCTTCTTCTACTCTTTTTCTCTGCTGTCTAAACCAGACTGCAAACTCACAAGCCACCTACAGGCAGTTTCTGGTAGGAAAAGAAAACCCAAAATTAAAATAGAAACCAATTCAAGTACACTTCGCTGCAGCCTGCGGAAAGGGGCGGTGACGGACCACTGTCAGTCTCATACCTTATATGGAAATTGGACTATTACATTCCGGAAATGAAGGGGGCGCCAGTGACACCATTTCCTGTACCAGCCGTGTTTTAATAATTATAATAATAATAACGCATTTTATTTCACAACGCCTTTCAAAACACCCAAAAACACTTTTAACATTTAAAATTAATTACTAATTAGGAAATGACATACCACGTGTTACGTTATGTTAGTGACGTGGTATGTCAGTCACGTGGTATGTCAGTCACGTGGTATGTCCGCTTTTTTATCTTTATTAAATCTTTTTTTCGGATGTTAAAATTACATTAGTAACAAACAATCTACAATAAACAATAATAAGGAAATGAAGGGTGCGCCGTGTTTTCATAATTATAATAATAACGCATTTTATTTGACTACCCCTTTCAAAACTTTTCAAAACACCCAATAACACTTTTAACATTTAAAATTAATTACAAATTAAACGTTAAGGAAATGAGATACGTTATATATTACGTTTATTAAATCTTTCTTTTCGGATGTTAAAATTATATTAACAAACAATCTAAAAGAAGGAATCATGGAGATGTATTTATCTATCTTTACACCCTAACTATCCCAAACAAAAGTCATAAAACAAATTAAATTAATATTTTAGAGACAAATGTACATTACATTAAGAACACATCTATCCATTCCATTAATTATTATACACATATAGCGGGGTGGTGAGAGCTGCTGATGGACCCTGGACACATCGCCAGTCCATCCATAAACAAATACTTGCTGGTGTTGAAATTCAAATAATAGTTTTAGATGTTGTGAATGGTATTCTTAAAATAAATAAGTTAAAATCTAATATACAATGTCCTTTTCATTATTTCATAAGGACTAGATGGAAAAGAGGTTTGGTCAACAATTTTGGCCAACCTGGTCCGTTCATTCACAATTCTGTTTATTTGCCAAATATTTTTCTTATTATTCATATCTTGAATATAATTCACTAACAAATTAAATGACTTTTGAACTTCTAACAAGCTCAACTGTTATTGTTTACCATAATGTCTTAACCAGTAAACTGGTTGGTGTCCCACTATTCCATTTAGAAATTACAAATCTATTCTAATTGCAATCAATTTATAAACTGCGCTCCAAAGACCTTAAATATGCAATTGTTGCAGAACCCAGTGATTCATTTAAAACTTTAAATTCAGCTTCAACCTGGAAAGACTCACACAGAAAGTAGGTTTTAGAAATTTTATTTGATAAGAAATAATCTTCGGACCCGGCCGTAGACGCTGCGCTGGTCACCGCCAGAGAGAATGATCTGCTGTTCAGGAGTTATTTTTTTCTATATGAAAACCTTTTTTTAATAAATTCACTGGATACATAAATTAAACCTGTGTAAATTGTAACTATAACTGTCTTCATCTCACCTGATCACGGCGCCGGTCTTATCTCCTCCACCCTTCAGAAACTCCGGCTTGATGTGCAACTGCTCCTCACCTGAGCTTCCATCACTTCCACCTGATCTCTACTTTTGCTCAGCTTACCTTTAATCTTATGTTTGGATTATAACTTTGTAACTAAACAATGTTTCTGTATGTGCTTGCTTTATTATAAAACAGTTCATTCTGACTGTTAAAACAAGCAGAAACATTTGTGTTTCTGTTTGTGCCGTATGTCAGGTTTGTAAATGAAATTTGTATTGATTCCAGTCATTGTTGAAAAAGTATAGGAAACATTGTATTTACACATATAAAATATTGAAAATTATGAACTTAGCATGTATTTTAAATTGTTAAATCAAGGTTATCCAAATACTAAACAACACTGTTACAATATATTTACAACCATTTTATTGGCTCTACTCTACAACAAAATACAGCCACAATGTAACTGTGTGGAAATGACACCATTTCTATAAAAACTAAATAATTTCAATCAAATGAGTTACAACAAAAGTAACATTCAAAAATGTACATAATATTTTATTAACATATTTCAAAAACAAATGACTGAACAAGAAAAAAGGCAAATGTGCTTCATCATAAAAAAAAAAGAAAAAAAACTAATATCTTCCTTGCATTTAGTACTGGCATTCAGGGCAGTGTCCAGGTATGCCATCACAATAGTAACGAGGGAACTCTCCTCGTCTTCCATGCCCGGTGAAGCCCACAGAGTCTTTATACTGCCGGTTACAGGAAGAACATTGGATAACCGCAAAAGGAATCCTGTTTTCTGCCTTGAATGATTCAGAAAAATTTTCCCAGTTGATCTCACCTGTTAATGAAAAACTTATTTTATGTAGTGGAAATCTAATTTCACATGTTTTAGGTGAAAAAAGTGAAAGGTCCTTACCATCCAACCAAGCAAAGTGAGTCTTCTTCCTGAACACTGGGTCAGACACAATGGCTTCAAAGGACTTGCATGTCAATGCCAACGTGAGGTAAGCTGTGTCTCCCTGTGCCAGTATTACCTCCTGGAGAATAGCTTCCAGGACAATCAAAGGCATCTGAAAATAATGATAGTAAAAAAAACAGGTGCATTGCAAGACTTATCCTGGAAGAATGGCTATGACATGATTATGAATGAATCTTACCTGTAAGATTGGCGGTATACTTTGTACCTGAATGGTGACGAGCATGAAACAATAATTAAGACTTAGTATCTGTCAGTACCTTATCCTATCCATCTGTAATGGTATAAAAAACGCTGTCCAAATAATACATTTTACTTTTTTTTTTTTGCCTAAATCATTTAGAGTTGTAGTTTCATTTGCACATAAAGATACACAAATCAAAATTACTAGTTATGCATATTTTTAAAAACTAACCTCAATTTGTGCCTCGGTTGCTTTGGCATAGTTGTGGTCATCAGCAAACAGAGTCTGTAAAAATATAGATTTTTTTAAGTGGAAGATTAATGCAAGCCCAAATAACATAAAAAGTCATTCAACCCTTTTAATTGTTCTATCCTGATTTTATTTCAGACTTAAAAAAATAAGCATACACCAAAAGTGTACTGTGAATAGAAATTACATGATTTGAAAATACAAAGTCATGAATTTTAGCTACAACTCACCTCACATTTTTCCCTTTCCTCAACTTTTTTCCGCTTTCTCTCCTTTTGCAGTTCTTCTCTGGACCTTTAAAAAGGACAAAGGGATGTTTTCTTAAAAAAACTGTCATATTTGTAACATGATGTGGTACATTATTGTTCTTACTTCACAGGGAAGTTTGTCAAGAGAGTGAGAGACCACCATCTTCGTATTGTCATCATATCATTCTGTGTACATCACAGGTTGAAATTTAATGAAATATCAAACAGAAATAATAGACTCTCATCTTTTTCTTTACCTCGCTGAAATCAAATGATGCTCCCATCACAAAGTACAGTGCATACTGTTGAGAAAATTTTGATTATTACATCTACACAAACCATACAACAATATGGTGGGTGAAAGCGGATGTTACCATCACTACAAACATTCCACAGTTGTTGGACAGTCCTTGTTTCGGCAATCCCTGTGGTGTTTAAGAGAAAATTCAAACAGGGTAGAGAAAAGTAATGCGTCATTACTTTAACTATAAAATTGAGGTAAAGGACAACAGCCTTACCCACAGTATTGCTTATAAACATTTAAAGCAGGAACGGTTTGAAATAAGCAGCTCTTAAGAACCACAAGTGTCCCATCATAACATCTCACCTCAACATCGTTGCCAACAAATTCTGTCCATGGACCAGATGACATCTGAAGACAGACTTCTCTGATGATGCAAATCATAAGAGAAGTTAAAAATTAGCAAGGGTATATTTCACAACATAAAAATTATAAAGATGTATGAAAATGCAAGACAGATGTGAGACAGAACGATCTCTTGATGGTCCAGCTTTAACCCATGTCTTTGTTAAAAAGAAACAAGAAACTGCTTACAAAATGTGTGTCTTATCAAATTTCAGACATTAAAATGTTATTCACAAATTCAATTTGTATATTTACTGTTACATAAAAATGAAGATTAATGCTGAACCTTTGCCTCCGTGGAACAACGGAACAACATATTGAACACATGCCACACTCAAACTTATTCCTATAAAACCTTAATGTTCTGATGCGGTTTTCATCAGTGAAGCCAGTGCCATTGATAGAATCAAGGAAGAAAATCTCCCTATGTTTAGGCTTCAGAATCTGAAATAATATGTCGCACTGATGGTGAACACTACTGCACATTAATGAATGAATTTGACTACTTTCAAGAAAGGCAGTAAATATGAAGGTGAATATCAAATAAGTATTGTACTAACGCATAGTGTCCAATGTCCAGGATGCCACACAGGAATCAGAACCCAGTCCAGATCTTGTGCCTGCGGCTTCCAATTAAATCAAATAATTAATATATTGTGGTGAATCTGACCTCCAAAGGTGAACATAAATTTATCAACAGGATGTACTGGTAGGTGTTGTGCTGGGTCAAGGGAAAGAGGTGGAAACCAGGTGTGGACTACATGACTGTTTCCTGCAAAAACTTTGATGCCCTAGAGAAATAATAATAAAAAAGGGACAATCAAGAAGTTCAAAGTAAAGAGACACTTTTTTGTCATCTATGTTAAATTCACATCCGAAACCATGCCTGACATTGTTTTTCATTTCCACGTTTATGAGATTTACTCTTTTAGTTTTTATACGATTCCAACCTCTCAAATATCATGAAACAAATGTAGGTTACATAAATTGACATACCTTGTTGATGCACATTCTTTCAACAACTTTCAGACAGGAGTTCAGAATCTTTGAAGAATTGTAGCAGTCATATTTTAACAACATAAAAAACAACTTTAACACTGATATGGCTTGAAAAATATTTAAACTCACCTGCCCATTCATGTCTTGCGATAAACCAAGAGTGAACATGTCTCCTCTGGTGAGGACCTGCCCATCAACACAAGCAACATATTCAGCTGGATCTCTGGTTTGGTCCAATACTTGAGCAAGCTTAGGAAAGAAAAATGGAAGACAAATACATTTTATTAACTTAATTTTGCACAATATCATGCATTCCTCAAGTATGTTTACTGATATCCACAACTTACAATGTGCTTATACTGCTTGTTTGTTAGAAATTTCACATCATAACAGATGTCTCTAACAGAAAAATATTGGGAACACTGTTGTGCAGTGTCTTTTGTTTTAAACTAAAATTCAAACACCTGATCATGTCACAACTATAAGTACTAAAAATTATTTGAAAAAAAAAAAAACACAGAAAGAAATATTAAAAAAACAAACACCAAGCAAAATTGATATAAATATTTACCAAAGTAATTTCTGTGTTATTAGGCTTTTGAGTCCAGGTGAATTTATTTGCTCCAGTTGTTTGTAAGCTTGTCAAAGAGTCATCAAGAGAACATTGGTGAGTTTGAATAACGCTGGCTTCCAAACTGCAAGCATGTTGCTGGTTTTTCTCACAGCCTTTATCAACAGAAACAGTCCTACATTAATATATGTGTTGTGCTTTAATTTCAGAGACTACCACAACGATAACACAAAAGTTGAGCATTACCCATTATGATGCATCCATTTTTGTCTAGGACCAAATTTGCATGCGGCCCCGCAACTTTTAGAATGTTTTGTTTGGTTTTTGTGTTCTTCCTAAGATTGAAATGGTGGAGGATGTTTCTTTGCAGAAAGATGTGCGTGGATGGGTTGAGCATATTCAGGAAGTAGTTATTTTTCCTCATGCCTGCAAATAGTTGCTCTGCACACTGGCTGTTTAATCTTCCTGCCAGTTCCGGAACCATCTCAATCTTCCGCAAGACATCCTTCTCATCCTTACTATTGCCTTGGTGGAAAACGTCACTCAGACAATAATGCTCTAATGAGCCAGTGACAGGATGCCCTCCCTTGTCTTCTGGTTCTTTCCTGTGCTTCAACCAGGGTAAGTTTACAGCAAGTTTTTTTTCAGTAGCTTGTCTTATGTTTTCAGGGGTGGCCTCAACCAATCTACCATCGTGGATGGTAAATGGGGTATCCTTAGCACACCTCTTCTTTAGATGACTTACCAATCCCCTGGGGTAGTCATACACTGTAATATTGGGAAAAAACTTCCAGGATAAAAGAAGGTCTGCAAAGTCTCTAGGGCTCTCCGCTCTCAGGTTAAACTTTACAGAATAAATAATGCCACAGGGACAAGTGATTACAGCCCATCCACCTGAAACAACAAATCATATTCTTATTAGTACAGCATACAACTTATCTAGGTCCTTGTTGTTGTGTACTAAATTAAGCTTAACAATAGCATTGACATTACTATGACAACGTGTTATATGTTCAAAATAGCAGATACACAAGGCATGTTTTTTTGGTAATTTCTATTTTTCTCAAGGTCATACTTTCTTATGGGTTAACACATTTTCTGTTAGGAGTTGTCACACACTTACCAGAGGCACCCCACACTTTCTCAAAAACCTTGTTATATGTGGCTCTAGAAGCCATTTTGTCCCGCAGACGGAGCACAAGATCCATCTTAGAACCTCTGCTGTCAATTCCACATTGACTGCAGAGTCTCCTGATCTCAGGTAGCTTTAAAATAAAACCAAAAGTTAGTTATTTTTAATATTATTTAACTGTCCTGAAAGACAAACACAATCGGAAAATTCTGAAAATAAATAAAAAAAAAGAGACTACCTTGAGATTGAGAACCTCATCTGCAAGCCGCTCTTCTGTGAGAAACTGGTCTACATCACTGTCGGAATCAGGCAAGTGGACTTTTTCACTCTCTGTGTTGATCAAAATGTCAGATCGTCTTGTCTGTGGTCCAATCCAGGGGGACCAGTTGTGATAAGTAGGCTTTACAACAAAAGGATTCTTGCAGCCAGCTGAGAAATACAATGGAGACAAGGAAAAACATTTGAGTCACATTAATACATGAATTACTTGGTACACAAAATGTTTCCCATTTATCTGTTGAGTAGACACCAGACTTACGTGGATAAAGTCCACGGCTAATCACTTCCATAGTAACCGCTTCCCAAAATGAGCGCGCATTAACTTCGCCATTATATTGCTGAGGTGGGTTTGGTATTTCACTAACTATTAAAATAAAACAAAAAACACAGGATTTTATTTTTTTAATGTTAATTTCAGATGAGTCAAAAATTTCAAATAACAGTATTTTGATCCATGCAGGTTTCAAACATAAAGACCTACCTGGCATGCTGAAAACACCTTTCTTATGTAGATCCATGACAACAATTGCAGGATGATACCCACATGAATCACATGAGTATTGGTAATCATGGTCACTTAGACCTTCAAACGACAGATATGCCTGCAGGATTCGATCCTTGAAAGGAAAGTTCTCTCCTTCTGTGTATTCGATAGTTTCGATTATGCGACTTACAGCAGTGTGAGTCTACAGAAATAAGTAAGGCACATTTACAAAGTCACAGTGATGCCTTTAGATGAAAAGCTCATTAATGCATGTTTAACCATTTATTGTATTGTGTTAAAAATAATATCCACATTCTACACAAATAATTAAAAAATGCAACTAACCTGCAATGCATTCCTCAGTACCAGACAAAAATGTATGGACAGCAGCAAGTGATCGTTGAAGTTGTGAATACCATCTTCCCAGTCTTGATATCGGTAAACCATCGAACAGTTGGGGCAAGTCTTCCTGTATGTTGATATACCTACGAGAATATTAAAAAGGTTACTATTAAGATCTTATGCTGACATGATAGAATTAAAATATTAATATTATTCTTATGGAAATAAAAATAAATCTGTGCACTTGTACTTACAGCGGAGTACATTAAATTACTAACCTTTAACTACTCCTGTCAGAGTCACTATTTTAGCAGTGGAAGACAACAACTGAGGGTCACCAAGACTGGCGTGCTGTCCACATTCTGTGCATTCAGTCTCTGATGGGATCAGATGTTTGGGGAACCCATTGAGAGACTTGGCGTCTCTACTTCTGGTGATAAGACTGTCAGGAAGATCAGCAGGTATTTTCTTGTGGTAAATCAAATACTTGATTATCCTCTCTGCTGCATCATCAGTAATGGAACCACTTTCCTCCTGACATTCTGATACTGTTGTCCCACACATAACATCCTCCTCTGAATGTACTGCTGCTTTGAACATGTCTGGCATTTTTTCAAAAAGATGCCACTTTGCCGTAGCCTTGTGCGTACAGGACCTTTTGCCCTCTGTACATGCACAATGCCAGGTATTTTTTCCTTTGTCGTAAGTGACAATCACCCTTCCAAGTCTGCTGAAAAATGCCATTTTTGGTTCAAAGATAGACACGTGAAAAGTTGTGTCTGTCCCACTGCCAAAAAGAAGAACTGAAAACGGCGTATTACTTGATAGCGCCTCTTGCTGATTTTTTAAAAGTTCTTCTTTTCTTTTAACACTGAACCATAAGTTGTCAACCAGGATGTTGAGGGTAGTTTCAGACAGAGGTCCTTCTGAGTCTGTGGCGCGTGGACAAAAGCGTAATGATTGAATGTGTTCACACTCAAAAGGCAAAATCCCACTTCGCTTGGCAAATTGTGCATTCACATTACACCTGTCAAGCTCACACTCTGATCTGTGAAATTGTGACCAGGTGTTTTTGATTACATGTATAGGTTTTGATGGACCACAAAAGGATTTCTGAACAGCAAAAACACCTTTTTTTGCATCCACACACTGACTCCTTAAATGATGATTTTGTGAAATCAGCTCCACTTTTTCATGGTGTTTTCTTTTCAAATGAATACGAAGATTCTTTTTTCTCAGGCGCAGATTGCACATTTCACATGTAATCATATCTTCTGAGCGGACAGGCGCCTGTGTAGCCTGGATGTCTGTAGCTGCTGGACGGACAGGCGCCTGTGTAGCCTGGATGTCTGTAGCTGCTGGACGGACAGGCGCCTGTGTAGCCTGGATGTCTGTAGCTGGTAGGTGGACAGGTGGCTGGGCTGCTGCACAGCTGGACACCATGTGAAAAGTCATTCTGTGATTAACCAAATGATTAACAAACCTGTCCCTTCTGTCAATGGTGGAAAAACAGTAAGGACAATGGAAGTGAGTGGTGTCTCTACATGGTAGGCCACATCTGAAGATATGGAATTCTGCAGTAACAAAAAGAAATGAGTAAAATTTTAAAAAAGCATTTATATACATTGCAGATATGTTTAAACAAGATGTGATTCATTATCCCTCAGAACAGGGAGAATGAATCCCTGTTTTTCTTAGTAGCCTCATAGCTACTACAATAAAAGTAGTAGCTATTAAATACACAATTGATTGGTAGAAAAAAAGCCATGTTTGAATTAATCACTGTACATTCCTTAACATTGTTACTGTTTTGTAGGATTTAACAATTAATGGCTTCCAGATAACAAATATATATTCTGCAAAAAATGAATTTAAATTTTAGAAGTGATATTGCTCAAACAGCCATGGGCAGAGATTAACTAATCAGATTAACTCAATTACTCTGTAATTTTGACAAAAAAATAAATAATTAGGACCATTTTTCAAAATGTTATACTCTTACATGCAACATAATGTGAGTAACTTCACTGAATGAAGAACACATTTTAATACACAAAAAATTTAAACACGATACACAGATAAAAGTTGTTTATGTTAGGTTTCCTCTAACCTTAATTTGTTGTCTTGTATTAAAATGTTTCCTTTTTGGTTTTAAAATACCTAACAGTGCACATAACTTCATTTTTATTAATGTCTGCTTAAATAAATGGGTAATATTACATTGCACGTTATAATCAGTAAAACAGTACTTAATAATAGCCATTTCACAAAATACTTTGTTACTTTTAAATGTGTAGTTTGCTGCACAGTTACTAAAAATACATTGAAATACATTGAAAATACCCAGAGATGTACTCATCTCTGGGTACTATGATGGCAGCTGATAGCTTATAAAGAAAGCTGTTAGTTTATAAAAAATATTAGACTTTCCAGAAATTGAACATTGGTGTACAAAAACATATTTTAAAAAATATTAACCTTAAAAAATAAAATAAAATAAAAACACGAGAGAACTGATAAGTGTGTAAAAAAAAACATTCATTAGTGTATTTTTCCATACCGTTATGTTGAACCACAGCAGTTCTTGCAATGTGGTTCTTAACCTTGTAAGACTCATCCGCACTGTATGAGCAAAGGGGACAGTAGTACTTGTTGTTCATGCAGTACGGAACAATTTTAGCTCCGATCCCAGTGTTACAAATTGATACGTGCATCTGTGAAATTTAAATAAAAAAACAAATTTTGAGCATAAAATACATTTTTCAATTATACATTTTCTACTTTTAGATTTTTATCTAACGGTGGCCTGCACGAAATAATTAGCTATGCTACATGCTAAAATTAGCCTTCCCGAACTACGAATTTCACTCGTTTACAGCTGTCAATTATATTTTCTAACTAATCTAGAAAAGCGTATTGATTTACTCTGTAAAAAAAGGATTTAATACGGTAGAAAGTACCTTTTGCTGACTTCCTGGTTTTTGCATTGTGGATCGCGTGGCAAATGTCAGTGGTGAAACCTCTCAAACTTCTTACCCCGCTTCTTTAAGGTATTTATACTAGTGACTGTGAAAATAGCGCCCCCTTCATTTCCGGAATGTAATAGTCCAATTTCCATATAAGGTATGAGACTGACAGTGGTCCGTCACCGCCCCTTTCCGCAGGCTGCAGCGAAGACCCTCTCAACCAATTTGCTGGTGCATTAAATTACAAGACAAAATCCAATAGGAACAAAATATAAAATACTACTAACAATAATATTACACACACATATGGGGGTTACACTTATAAAAATGTAAAATTAAAATCTTAATTTAAACAAAATAACCAAAACAACATAATTAAAACCAGAGTGAAACATCACGAAGCCCAACGTAGGGGGAGGAGCTTCGAGGAGGAGATTATAAATAGAGGGGAGTACTCTTCTCTTTCACTCACTCTGAGTACTTCCCTTCACAGAACCAAACCTGCACAAACCCAGGCGAACATGATAAAGCCCCAGTTGGTCCCAGAGATGGACAGCAGGTTCAGCCCACCCAGAGGCTGCAGAAAAAAACACCCATGTGACAAGTGTCTGAAACATTTCAGATTGAAGAGTACTCTGAAAATTCATCAACGCATTCATACTGGAGAGAAGCGCTATCTCTGTGACCAGTGTGGAAAGGTTTCACTCAGAATGGTCATTTTAACACTCATCTGCGAATCCACACTGGTGATAAGCAGGCACGTGCAGGGGGGGGGTGAAGGGGACTTGAGCCCCTTTTATCCTTAATGCCCCTAGTGCCCTTTTTGAGGGTTTTTTCCCCCCCAAAATAATTTTTTTCAAATTTTTATTATTACTTGTCCTCCGTTATCTGTGGGAATTCAAAGCGAACCAACCTTTACTTTAATGAAAGGAGAACAAACCGTGAAGGCCGACAATGAGTATGTCTTCGCTGTCTGCAGTGAAGACATGTCCCAAAATGGATTTAGTTTTATTTACGAGAAGTCAAGAAATCATGACTGGTCTCTGTGACCAGTGTGGAAAAGCTTTCATTCAGAAGGGTACTTTTAACATTCATCAGCAAATCCACACTGGTGAAAAACCTTAGTCGTCCCAGGTTCAACACAAACCATATCATGAAATATGTAGATGACACAACAATTGTGGGATTAATTCAGGACACCGAAGTGAACTACAGAAAAGAGGTACAGTACAACATCTTGTGGACTGTTGCAGAATAAAGAACCTGCTCCTGAACGTAGACAAGACAAAAGAAATCATTGTCGACTTCAGAAGGTCTCGACCAAACCACACACCACTCCTCATTAACGACAAACAAAAGTTCCTGGGGGTTCACATTACAGACAACCTCAGCTGGACAACTCGCATCACTTCACTGGTGAAAAACGCACAGCAGCGGCTGCACTTTCTACGACGCACGAGAAGGGCTTTCCTCCCACCTCCCATCCTCTCCATCTTCTACAGAGGAACCATTGAGAGCCTGCTGACCAGCAGTATCTCCATCTGGTCTGGGAGCAACAAGGCCCCAGACTGGAAGTCTTTGCGAAGAGTGGTGAAGACAGCAGAGAAGATCATTGGGTCTCCATTTCCCTCCATCCAGAACATTGCAGACAGATGCTGCTTAGCCAGAGCAAATCAGATCCTCTCAGATTCCACCCATCCTCTCCATCACCTGTTCATTCGGTTGGCATCTGGCAGGAGATTCCGTAGCATCCGCTGCAGAACAGTTGTCCCCTGCTCTGCCCGGGTGGGTCTTTGTACTTTGTCCTCCACATCTCTGGGTGGAGACTGGAGGACAGCAGACCCACCAGATGCACACAAGTTCAGCCAGTGACCCTCCACAGCCTCACCTTCCTCTAGAGAACCAGGATTACCAGGGCACCCTCCGAACCTGTTCACCCACACTTAAGCCCTGGCCGGCCCGTGCAGGCCGACCAGCCCCCTCTCCACCCTCGAGGTTGGAACTTAGGCTGTGAACCAGCTCCAGGAGAGGGAGAGGGGGGGGCTCTCCCCTTGCTATACTAATTCTTGATTTTATACTTAAATGGGCATCTTCAAGCTGATTATGAAGTACTTCAATTTTTCTAACTAAATTGTCAGTGGATATTATGCTCAGTTTTTTCAAAATGAATCTTACTTTATCGATCATTTCATATAAGTTATCCAACTTTCTCTCTAGCTCCTTTTGATCCATTTTTGTAGTAGTCTGTCCGTTTTAACAGTAGTCTGGAATTTTCGAACTCTTCACTGATTCTCCACTGCTGTGGCTCAGAATGAGTGAAAGAGAAGAGTGCTCCCCTCTATTTATAATCTCCTCCTCCTCGAGGCTCCTCCCCCTACGTTGGACTTCGTGGTGTTTCACTCTGGTTTTAATTATGTTGTTTTGGTTATTTTGTTTAAATTAAGATTTTAATTTTACAAAATAAATGATGAATTTATAAAAAACAAATATCAGGTAAAGGGGAGAAATTAGATAGAAAATTTGGGTTTCAACATCCAATCATTGAAATTGTTTTCATGTTTTTGTTTATGTTTTGTTTAATCCATTTGGGCTCTTCGTATTCAACCAATAAATTAATCTTCTTTCCCATTTTTTTTTCTTTCTGCGTGTGTCCATGATGGGTTGCTTTGAAGGCCTGAAATTTTAACCGAATTCCAATCATGATTAATAAAATGCTGAACCAACTCTGTCTCTGTTTCTTTTTTATGTGTTATATTTATGTTGCCAAATTCGTGTTGCTAATATATTTTTTGTCTCCCCAATATATTGTTTTCCACTTTTTGAGCAAATGAGTATGTAAACACAATTTTTGGATTGGGGATAAAATCTCTGATTGATTTTAAATATTTTATCATTTGTGTGATTTTTTACAAAATCAATATTTTTAAATATGTCTTCTAATACTTTGGACCTTGTTTGGTATACTGTTTGAAGTTTTGCTCTCACTAGAATGTCTTTCAAATTTGTATTTCTTCTATATGCCGGAATAACATTAATTGTAAGTTGCTTCACCAAATTTATGAAATGATAAGAATCTTTAATATGTGATGGATGTTTTGTAGATGGGGGATTCAAAAAATAGTCAATAAATTCCACTGTTCGATATGTTTCGCTTCCACAATCTGGAACAATTGGTCTTCCTGGTGGCAATTCATATGGTATTGTCCATTTTCGTGGGTCTTTGTGAATTTTTGAATGAAGTTTTGCATTTATGCACCGGAGAGACGGACAAAGAAATGGTTCGAGGTGTGTCTCCGTCTGGGGTCCACGGAGTTCTGCTGGTGGTTCCTTTAAACCCGATATTCAGAGATCCAGACTGAGTTGCTGTGGAAGAACACATGAACCTTTTTGACATTGGGATCTGGAAACGCACAATAGTTGTGTTCACGCATGCAGACAGGTCCATCGAGGAGCACATTGAGAGGGAGCCTCAGCCTCTGTGCTGGTTGGTGGACCAGTGTGAGAACCGGTACCACTCCATAAATAATATGAAGAAAAGGAATAAGACTCAGGTTGCAGAGTTGTTTGAGGAAACCGTGGCAGGAAAAGGAGGCCAGCTCTTCTGCCCTAATCTGTCCCAACTTAACAACCATGTTTACTTGTCACTGGATGAAAGACCAAAAGAAAGAGCAGAAAGCAGCCATGAAATTGAAAAGCTTGATAAGGAACTACTGAAATCCTCAACTTTTCTTCAGAGCAGCATGGACAACTTGATTCCTGATTATAAGAAAAAAAAAATATTTAACTTACCAATTGCCAGTGACGGGCCGTGCATTTCACACCTAGGCCTTCAGTAGTGCTCCGTCTGAATCAATCCAACCCTCAATAACTATTTTGTGGCTATAAAACTTCTACTGCAGGTACAGCTGCGACACACATTAAAAAAAGCATCAAAAATAACCTGATAAAATTGCAATATTATTTAGGAATATAGCAACATTTTACTCACCAAAGGTCCTGCTTATTTGTACACAAAATCCATCCTCCTTTCTTCCTGTCTTGGAGTTTCACAATCTACTGTGGCATCCTGTATGTCAAATAGAAGGTCCATTTGTTTGGTGTATGCTATGCTTAATGCCCTGTCCGCACAAACTCTTGTGGCTTCAATGAAGGTTAACATGTTTGCATCGTTTGACCTCAAAGCAAGAAATCGTAGCTGTCTCCTTACTTCTTGTAAATCCATGATAATTGTGTTCAACTCATTCATAGTAGTTCTGGAAGACAATTTGACTGAGTGTTTGAAAAATATATATACCGTATTTTCCGCACTATAAGGCGCGCCTAAAAACCTTCAATTTTCTCAAAAGCCGAGAGTGCCCCTTATAATCCAGTGCGCCTTATATATGGACCAATATTGAGCCACAACAGGTCTCGCAACTACGGTAAGCAGCCGCCGACTTCATTTTCCCCAGTAGAAGAAGCGCGCGGTGCACGCTGGGTTTTGTGTAAAGACCTCAAAATGGGCTCTTTGCACCTGCCGCGCTGACGTCACAACCGCATGCGCAAATGCGGCTCTCCTTTTTCCGCTTTGAGTTACCATGACAGCTAGAAAAGACAAAGTCGTATTTCAGACGCAAATAAAACAATACTATGCACTTTGTTGTCTTCCTAATATAATGGGCTTTTAAGTTTTCCTGGATTTCCAAACGGTCCGAATTAATAAGACGGTGGTTTGTAAATATTAGTCGCTACCAGTTAAAGCTAACGCAGCACAGCAAAGTTTGCAGCCTTCACTTCACTCCGGATCAACTTCTTCAGTCTAAAGAAGAAGGTAAAGGAGCCTCCTGTTTACATGAAATCACTTCTGTATTCAGAGCGAGTTTGTGGGAACGAGAGAGCAGACCAGAGCCAGACAGCCGAGCAACTGATCCGCCTGTACACACTGCTGTAAACACCGTCCTGCTTCACAAGAAGCATGCAAAACTAATAAAGCGAAATAACACGGAGATCTTAAGGCACACGGCCATATTTTTCTAAAAGCAACAACTTTGAACCTGAACAGTCAGCTGAACTAGAACTCTGACACCAGAGCTGCTCTACTGTTAAGCTATGGGGCTTGTTGTGTTTCCTCATGCTTCAGAAGCAAAAAGCCTGAACCGTAAAATCCCCCGTTACTTGGTCTCTGTCACTAACGACAATAAACGCACGTAATATACTTGAAAACAAGGTAAAAACATTGTCCGTTAGAATGGATAAAAATGTTTAGATACTTAAATAGCACATTTTTACAAGAAAAATGTCTGAGAATATTGCCTACTAGCATAAGCATGTTAGACACAAAGTTTAAAGAAAGTTAAACCCACCTTCGTATCTGTGAACGTATAACGAGGCGTACATCTTAAAACTTTTCTCCAGCTTACTTGTTGGGGCTTCGGATGGATGCACATCATTAATTATTACCTTGGACAAGCCCTGCAAATACCCAGG
Organism: Xiphophorus hellerii; assembly: GCF_003331165.1. Classification (NCBI taxonomy): domain Eukaryota; kingdom Metazoa; phylum Chordata; class Actinopteri; order Cyprinodontiformes; family Poeciliidae; genus Xiphophorus; species Xiphophorus hellerii. Next base: position 30,702,465 of record NC_045674.1, read on the forward strand.
GTAAAGTGCCATTTTCAATAGATCAGAAACGATCGAGCCGCCTTTCCTCGAACGCGGAAGCTGAGGTGCAAAGCGCCCATTAAGAGACACGCTTACGACGCAGAGTTTAAGCTCAAGGCGATCAGTCACGCAGTAGAACACAGGAATAGAGCAGCAGCGGGAGAATTTAACATGAACGAATCAATGGTGCGGAAGTGGATATATATTGTGATTGCACCAACGTTTGATTTACCGTAACAGCATCAGACTGTTTTTTATGTGTTTGTTGAATCGAGGAAAAGTTCCCCTCCACTATATGTTATACCTTGCTGTTGTTAAAAGATAAACTGTGTCACAAAAATACCACGTCACTTACTTTACCTCGGGGAAAATAATCAAACAGCTGTTTATTCATTTTGGGAATGAACGAAGTTGTCAGAACGCTGGTTTGTAATCTTTTAATAAAGTTTGACTGACCTATCTAACTATTTTATTGACATTCTCCTTTATGTTAAATAAGGTCCAACTCAGCTAATCCTTAGATTAAATCCTACCAGTAGAACATCTGATTGTGATTGCAGTGCAGTGAAAAACTATTGGCAGCCTTCTTTTTGCTTTTTATTACACGTCCATTTTTCAGATCAGACATATCAACAACATGGATGGGAGTCCTGTAGGTCATGGTGTATTACTGGGCTAAGTGTAGCTAAGTGGAGCAGCTGCTAATCGTGGCAGAAAAACACCCAACTCAGCCTTAGCAACGGTCGAGCCTCTTGGGTCATTTCTGGCAACAATTCACAGGAGGATGTGCAGAGGGAATAAACTTATTCACACAATAAGTCATTAAAAGTTGTGGCAGCAACGGATGTGAACAGTTACATGATATATATATATTCATAAATCAGCTTTGGCTCTAGTGCTTGTCATCTACCAATCAGAGGAGACGTTGGCGTCTTCACCAGGTGTTTTAGCGACAAGCTGCTTATACTTGGGAGCATATAGTCTATATGATGTGTGCGGCGTGTTGGGGAAAGAATAGACAGTGATTTTACAGAAGAGCTACGGATTCAACACGTTGGAATTACACACAACCTTTTATGAACTGTGTGATGCTGGGAGAGTTCTGGTGGAGCCGGATGCACATTGTCCAAAAAAACTAAAACCAAAAAACCAAACCATCATTCTTTGTTGTTTCTGCCAGTAGTAACATTAGGCTGTTGATCAAGACAGCAAAAACTTTGTTTAATACATCTGTCTTGATGCAGATGAAAAACCACCTCATGTTGGAGCAAAAACGTGAGTTTCCCTTTTTGTTTTTGAAATGGTTTCTGTTAAGCAAATTTATTTTCATGATTTTAATTTGCTCAATTTTATGGTTAATGGAATTGCAGCCAATGGCACAAAACAAAAATAAAAAGTACTGAAAGACGAAGACAGCAGCCGTGACCATCTAGTTACAATGCAGTGACCTGCAGAGAATGACTGGTGTTAAGAAAAATGATTAATTTTAGTGCTTAATACAGTTAATCTACGACATGTGTAACAGTTATATTCAATACTCTTATTTGGAACAGTTTTCTGTTGAGCATGTGGGAGCTGAAATAGCAGACATTCAAACAAGCAGGGCCCTTTTCCTCCCCCACACACAAAGCAATAAAATTTACATTCCGAGGGGGGGAAGAGACTTTTTGGCGCCAGGGATCTGCCCGTATCAGACAGAGATGACCACAAAGTGGTCCGCCCTTTTACTTAGACAAAAACCAGACACCTTTGCCATAATGAGGGGAGTTTCCAAGTTTTTCTGAGTCCCTACGGAGTTTCTAATAGGTCAAAGAACGGAACGCCTTGACTGCATATATTAAATAGGGAAACACCTCTTTACTTTAAGATTCCGTGTTAGGAAAAAACCAGAGAGAGAGCGGCCGCTATTTTTTGCCTTTTTGTCTTTGTTTTATGTTCGTTTGTCTTCCCCTTGTGTGTCTTATTTTTATGAGAAAATGCATATCTCTGTTCCTCTGCAGCTTTGTTGTTCATTGCTTTGTATGGAATTAAACTCTGTGATCTGTGACGTCAACACGCTTTGTTGTTGTTTCGTTTTAGCAGCGCGCCGTCGCTGCACGTCGCCCACGGAGAACGTCACTCGCCGAGGATCCCGGGAAAAATTAAAGAGGAAAAAGGAGCCAAACGTTTTGTCCAAAGCTAGCATTAGATGATACTCTTTTTCTAATACTGGCATGTCCGCTTGTGTTGCTGCTGGGATATTTTGCTGCTGGCTTAAAGAGAAATAAAAAAAGAGAGGCTCTCAGAGCTGCCGGGTAATTACCATCAAATTGAATTTTACAAGGCCGACGTTACTTGTTTAGAAAATGTAAATCATTCTTTGTGTCGCCTCTGTTTTCCTCTGTCCTGTTTGGTTTCAGTGTTCTCTTTTGATCTTTTTCTAAATTAGCCATGAGTTCCCATGGTGCAGAAGGTGTTTCTAACGAGCAGCGCTAGCAGGCAGCCTGTGTACCTGCGGCATGTTCCCAGAGACATCAGCGGCTCAGGTAGCAATAAACACTATTAAGCAACAGAGATGGCCAAGCATAAAGCCCCCTGAGGTAGTTACACACAACTTCAGTATTTGAAGCTGCGTTATTTGTTTGTTTGTAGATATGTCGTGTGCCACGGTTATTCAGTCAGCAGGTGACACACTCAGCTGGGCTCAAACACTACACACACACACACACACCCGCCCACACACACATGCACACATTAGGACTGTCATAAATCTTAGCGGCACCTGTCACCTAAAACTGCAGCTTTCCTCTCACATTCACCATTTCCTCTGAAGTGCTTTTATTCTCAAACGATTGTTTGCAGATATGATTTTGGAATTGCAGCATGTTCTTGGCGCACAGAGTGGCGGTGCATAAGAATACGATGATAAGTGTGTTGTTTTGTTCATTTTTCTTGATCTCTTTTGGCACCACTTTGCCTCCAGGCGGCTTTTCTTTGACCACATCTGCTACTTTGCTATCAAGCCCACAAGCACTTTCGTTGGTTCGCTCTTCTTCTCTGGATTTTTCTGATGAAAGTTTTCTTACAAAGCAGCTGTCACTTTGGAGCTGACGTTGTTTCGGTGTACATTTACATTCTTTTTTGCCATTTTCAGCAGAACAAGTGAAAGACTCCAGATCATGGATGATAGCAGAATAAACAATGCTCTGCTGGGGATGTTTCTAGCTAGAAGAAAACAAAGCATTACATGTTTATTGTGATTATATTCATGATTACGCTCTGATTGGGTGAATTCAATTTTGAAGTTTTGATCATTTGTCTAATTCACAAATGATCAAAACTGTACATAGAAAATACAGAGTCAAATATGTATTTTTATTCAGGTCATTGTTGATTCTCAGATTTCTACACTTCACACATTAAGTGTTGGGAATCTCTGTCATCACCTGCAAGTCCCTTCCTTCCCTCACTAGGTGTCCTCAGGGAGCAGGATGGGAGTAGAGCCTCCCTGAGGTTCTCCAGCACACCTGCGATTCATTTTCTTTCATTAGGTGGAGCATAAGAAGAGCTGGCTGCCAATCCTCCGATGCCAGAGTGTTTGCCTATGTGGTAACTCCAGCCCTGCAGAGCCTCATGTCCTTGTCTGAAGTCTTTTGAGTTCACAGCTCACCTACATTTGTGTTGCCCTATTAGGTATGCCGCAACTCAGGATCCCATCCAGATCGTGGATCCTTCCTCTGGTTCGAAGCGACCCCCCCCCCCCCCACAGCGGTCCCGCCCCCACGGCTGCCACGGCTGGTCCCAGCTCCACCGTTCATCCTCTTAATCCCACATTGCCCCTCCTAGCGGATCGCCCTTCCATTACCAGTAAGTGTCTCCGGCACTGAACCGCTCCAGCATCTCATTTGGGCTCGCGTCTCTCTTTCGTCCCCAGAGTTCCGAGCCAGCCTCCCGGTGTGGGTTTTGTTTCAGTCCTGGGCACCTGCATTCACACGCTGTTGCAACTTGTTGTAAATAAAGCGAAAGGTACTGTTCTGATCTCCAGATGGTGTTTCTGCATGTGGGTTAAACAGATTTCCAAAAGCATGGCAGTAAGGAAATGTGATTGGTTGATTAGTTACTTGTAACAATATTTCTTTGTAATAAATTTTATACTGTTGGAAAGCCTGTTTATTTCTCTTTAAATGGTGCCAAATTTCTATGAAAACTGTTATGTCATAATGCCCTCAGTAGCTCCTCCAGACTAGCGGCAGCAGCAATTAGCAAACAGCTGGTGAAACTGCAGATCTTATCATTGAAATTAAGCTCCATTTTAAATGTCATCCTGGAGAAGCATTGTTATGCTGACATGCTGAAGGCAGAGTGTCAGAAAGGGTTGGAACTTCTTAAAGAGACACAGGTCATTTTTTTTTAGATACAACTATGATGAGAAGTCAAATTTCTCTTAGGTTATGCTTTTATATACAGCATTTTCATAAAAACTGGAGGTAATGTAGCACCCCACTGCTCTGTCCGCTAGTAACTGGGACAAGAACTTAAACTCACTGGTGGGGTGGCTATTTGGGTTCGTTAAATTCTGGTAGATATCACGCAGGTTTACCTATATTGAGTAATTCCTTACTCGTCCAATTACCATATACTCCTTTGTTGTAACATAAATAACTCCAGACAACCAGCTACCTGAGCAGTTTCTTTTAATAAGAACTTGGAAAAATAAAACCTTAGCTCCCCAATACCTCAAAAAACTTAAACATAGAGCAAGGTCATCAATTCCTCACACTAAATGTTTCCCAAAATAAAATAAACCCGATAAGGCACTTTTTCTTTTCAGTCCCTTATATTTTACTCACTTGACTTTTGTGTTTTTTAACCCTCCTGTTATGTTCGTTTCTAGGGTACAGCAAAAATGTTCGTGGGTCAATTTGACCCAGGGAGTGTTTAATCATGCAATAGTGTCAGAAACCAAAAAATTCCTCCAAAACATTTTTGTATCTGATTATTAACTCCAATACTAACCATTTCAATCAATATTTGTGCAATGATGTTTTATTATTTCTCAGAAATTAAGGATCAATGACGACAACCTGCTCATTTACTCATTTGGACATAAAAAATGGAATTTAGATTTTTAATGTCCAATGAAAAAAACCTAGACACAAAAAAACAATAATTTCCTTGAAGTTGACCTTTGGTAAATTATTTTATATTATACTTTTTTTTTTTTTTACCAAAGGGTGATCTTTATAATTGAACTTGAGACACACATACTGTTCTGGGTCAAATTGACCCGCTGATTAAAATCAAGATAAATGAGTCATGCAGAGAGTATTTATGTTTTTCTCCACTTCTGCTGAGTGTCCACTCAGTGTGGGTGGAGTTTGTCCACAGGAACAGAAAAGATTCCCGTCAAAGGTTGTGTGAACACCTGCTTTCTCGCAGTTTCCTAGTGAAGTAAAGAGAATAGTGAGAAAGTGGGCTTGTGTGTGTGTGGTTGCGTGTGTTTGTGTGTGAGTGTGTGTGTGGTGAAATATGGTTCATAACTGCAAGGAAACATATAGAATTGGACATTATAAAATATTTTTTTGCACTTTAACCTGACTGCCGGGTCAAATTGACCCGAACAGTATCGATGTAAAAAGTAGACCTAGGGTTTGGTACAAATGTGTAAAATGAATAAATTTTCAACTTATGTCTAGAGTGCACCTATTAAGACAAATAGAAAACGTTTCATGCAAAAAAAATGCTTCTATTTATTTTTTTTTAATTTGTAAATTTTAAAACGGGTCAATTTGACCCGGAACATAACAGGAGGGTTAAGAAAAACCCTTACTTTTAAGTGTTTTACTATAACCAGAATTCCAATTTTGTCACTAACAGAACTCCATACGTTTACCGAAAATTTACAGTTCTAAACACAATATCACACATGGGCCCATATTCTCTCACACACACACATACTGTCCGGTACCTGTTCCAAGTTTTCGTTGCAGGCCTGATGAAGCTAGGGTACGATGTCACTACAATCCTCTTCTCCCCGTTTGAACAATGAACCAATTCAAACCTGCTCGCTCAGGCGACGTCCTCTCCGCCAAGGATGCTTCGTGAGTCCAATCTCTTTTAAAACTCCACCACGCGAGTTGCAGGACTACTCCTCCGTCGCGCTGAAATCAGTGTCGCCATGTTAACATCTTCCTCTCGCCCTCGTTCTTCTTCTCTCTTCTTCTTCCCATAATTCCCTTGTCCCGTTTTTTTTTCTCTGAGTTCACTTGTCCCTCGTTAACCTAAACTACTTGCATAGATAGGAAATTCAATACAGTCTTTAAACGAATGAGATAATTGATCACACAAGAATACACTTATTTAAGTATACAAGTCACCTCCAGAAAAGTTTTGGATTTCTGTTTTTCCCATCATTTATATAATCACTCGGATTAAAAATGTACAAAAACAATAATACACATTCTCACTTATCCCTTTTTTTCTTTTTTTTTTTTTACATAAGACCAACCTCGTAAATATTTTGTAAATATTAAAGGGCTTTAAGTGCATGGTTTTTTAACCAGGGGCTACAGTAACATAGTTACTTTATTGTGCTATAAAATGGCTTTATATGCCTGGAAAATAGATTATGTCCATAAATAACTAAATCTGATGACAGAATCATGTTTGGCTATTTGTGAAAAGACGGAACATTTTTGTGGAATTTTGTTTTTTAAAACCGCGATGGCCTGGATGACCTGACCTAAATTAATTTAGATTTCTTTCACTTTCAACATTTTTTTTTCAAATAAAATGGACTAAAGATGAGAAAAATAAAAAACTATTTTTTTTCATCTTAAAAAAGATGTGAAAATATCTTCTCACATTTTGGAGGTCTGGAATTTGTCCTCCAGTGTAATTTCAGTGTTCCAGGAATACCTAATGAATTCTCCAACAATCCCTCTTACTGAGCAACCTCTAGCTTTAACACTGCACCTTAATCCAAGTTCCTGGATGTCCAACTCCAGTCCTTCATGTCTTTTGATTTCTTCCTGCTCCGATTAATGGCTGAATTTCCTCCTCAGTGTGTAATCATGTCCTGCAGAGGCCTGGTAATGAACCCTTCGTTTCATTCAGATGTGATGAACCTGGGGGATCCCGAAACATGCAGGACAGTGGGTAATGAGGACCGGAGTTGGACACCCCTGTCCTCATCTGTCCTGGCATGTCACTATCAACATGTTGTGCCCATTAAAATAAAGCTCAGTTGTTGTTTTTTGCCTCATTCAAGGTGGAATTTTTTTTGTTTTTTACGTTTTCAGTTTATTAAAGTTTTTACGCAGCTTTACCATCACTAAATTTACATAAATATATGTGGCTCACCTGAATGCTGTTTTATGAGTGCAGAAATATGCAGTAAATAATAGCTAATCAACTCCAAACTCGACACAGAGTTCTGATCCTCATAGTATGCTAGTGTGTTTGTCAGAGGTCAAATTCAAGAAGTTTATAGATAATCTGAAGCTGTTCTAAATTTAATGTTTTATTTAAAAGTGAACCTTTATCAGTGTCACTGTGCCCCTCATTACCTCCAGATTTTAGCTGTTAAGGTCTCAGCTCTGCCACTTCCTCCATTTTCTGCTTGGCTGCTCTTCATAGTGACCTTTACATGAAGGTTTATTCTGTTTGTTCTCAGCAGTTGGAATTTCTGAGCTAACTAGAATTACTTTTACTAGAAAGTAAACTAGAATGATGCTCTGATTTCAAACTACCAGAGTTTAATGATCAATACGGTTCCTCAATGTGTAAAAATGAATGAAACTTGTTGGAATATCCATCTGTGCAGGTTTATCAAGTCAATGATACGTACGTTTATCTTTTCCTCTTCATGTCTCACTGCATGTGTGGAGAAACACATTTTTATCAGCTTGGATTGTAAACATTTGTTATTTTGACATTTACGTTGTTTTTCTGAACAGCAGGAAGAAAAGTCAGAGGCGGGTCCACGACAAAACGACTACAACCGTGACACATTCATTTGTTTTTATTCAAAAAAAAAAATCACTTATAAGAATCATAAACTTTAGGACATCATTAAATTATATGTCCAAAAGACTTGAACGAAATTCAGCCCGACGCTTTAGAAAATATGACCAATATCATACATTTGTGTGACCAGCTCTTGTATTAAACCTTTTTTGTGTCTTATGTTTGAATATAGAAATATACATTTATAAAGTCTGTATAAAAAGCTTGGCACACAGTCTTAGCTGTGATTGTGCATCCATCTGGTATAGTTAGGGACAGTCAGCAGAACAAGTTGGCAGTAAATCTGTTGAGGGTGTGAGCCGGGATGAGGACCGGAGAACAGAACCGACCCGAACTCAGCCAATCAATGAGGTTTGATCTTTTCAGGCCAAATCTGCATATTGGAGTAGTCGAGAGCATGTGATTGATTACTGATCCAAGTGCAAACGTATTGCCAACAACTAATTAGAAATTGAGGCAGAGACACGTTTTAAGTCAGATTAACTTGTCTTTTTATAAATATACAACAATATGACCATCAACAGAAAGTTGGGATGATACAAACTAAAGAACCAAGTAAGTGTGTTAACGTCTCGGACTGAGCAAAGAAAGAATCCATTCAGATATGTATGTAAGTAATGGAGAGCTGGATCAAAAACATTTCAAATTTTTTCACATAAATGGAAAAATTCTCCTAAAATAAACAGTTTCTGTGATTTATAAATTGAAAACAGGTCATTTTGCAGCCGGTTTAAATGGAATCAACGTTTTATGGATAAAATAATCCATAAATATTTGGATAACTTAATTCCAACTGGAATTAAGTGGATAACTTAAACCGCTTCATTTTTTGCCTACACAATTTGATCCAACATTCTTTCTGTACAGAAATAAATATTAACCCTCTAGCAGCATGAAAAACTAAATGTTCCAAACTGTCAACATGACTATTAGAAAAAACACAGTCAACACAACACCATCCAAATCCAATTCAGGTTTAAGAAGTTCACTTGTGATAAATTCTAAGCATTCTATAGTAAACATTTTAATCAGCTTTCATTTCAGAAGAAATTCAGACTCTGTTCAAATTCTAAGAATAGCTGCGTTTCCATTGATCATATAATTTGACATTTTGAAAATAAATTCACTTAATGGAAACACGCCAATAAAAAAAAAAAACTATTTATATATTTATATATTAGTGCTAGGATGAGGTGGGTTTTTTTGACTGTTTGAAGTTGGTTTATTTTCTCTGGTTAGCTTTAAAACCTTTGATGAGCTTGGTTTGGCTCTGATTGGCTGGATGTCGTCCCTGGTCCCACAGCAGGTGAACTTGTCATATGTTTGATCCCCAGTCATGTTTCTGTGAACGGAAACTTCAAGTATTTTCTAAATCTGAGGACTGGGAAAGTTGTGTGTTGTGCCCCCAGCTTCAGGTTTGTAGCCATTGAAATGAATAGATGAGGTGGAGACCGGCCCGCACACACACACGGTTCACATGCACCTTTTCTGGTTCTCAAGAGGATAAAATGATGAAATATGGCTAAAACAGAGCAATGGCTACATCAGACTGAACTGTGTAACAGGACACGTGGGGTGCAAACTGTTGTGGTATGTGGGTGTGTGTGTGATAGTTTTTTTGTTTTGATTTTGATAACTTTGTATTTGGTGTTTCAGTTCACAATAGTTTGATTGTTCTTTGCTTTGTTTTCTTGATGCTTTATGCCGTTTTTTATATGCACCTCATGTTTTTCTCATTCTGTCTGGCTTGCTACTTCAAATACAGAAATTCCGCTTCAGAATAACTAAGCCTGTCTTTTGTTATTCATGACTTCCTCCAATGTAAAATACTTTCTTTGTTCTCCTTCAGATCCTTAAGTTCCTTTTGCTGCTGAATCCAATTTATTCTTATTCCTCTTGTCATATGTTAATACAGCAACTTTGGATTTCTGCTGGCTGGTTTCTAGATGGATTTGGTTCTTTTGAAACACTTTAGCATTTGCACACTGCACACAGAGCAGCATAAAAAACTTTTTCAATCTCCTTTGCTTTAAATACCTCTTTCAAGATCAAATCTGTTATGTTAGAAAGATCAGATTTTATGAGTGTCATGATGCTGGAAATAGACTCAAGACTTACAGATGCTCTGAAATGGAAACAGATTTATTTTGAACAGGATTATGATTAACAATCTGAGAATCAATCAATCAAGTTCAACCAATCAAGTTTAGTTGTAGAGCACATTTCAGCAACAAGGCAGTTTCAAAGTATTTTACATCACAAAAACATAAAAATACAAAGTCATTAAATACACAGTCAACAATTGACACATTACATTTTGTCAAGTACCATCAGAATGTAGATTAAGGTTTCATTTATTATGTTACAAAAGCAGCTCTAAACAGGTGGGTTTCTAGTATTTAAAGGAAGTCAGTTTTTCTGCTGTTTTGCAGTTTTCTGGAAGTTTGTTCCAGATTTGTGGTGCATAGAAGCTGAATGTTGCTTCTACATGTTTGGTTCTTGTTCTGGGGATGCAGAGCAGAACCAGAACCAGAAGACCTGAGAGGTCTGGAAGGTTGATACAACAACAGCAGATCTTTAATGTATTGTGATGCTAAACTGTTCAGTGATTTATAAACTAGCAACAGTATTTTAAAGTCTATTCTCTCAGTAGAAGGACTGTAGAACTAGGTGATCTGCTCTATCTGACTGGTTTTAGTCAGAACACCAGCAGCAGCGTTCTGGATTAACTGCAGCTGGAGGGTTTTTTTTAATGCAGACCTGTGAAGACACTGCTGCAGTAATTAATGTGACAAAAGATAAACACATGGACGAGTTTCTCTTGCTGAGACATTGGTCCTCTAATCCTAGAAATGTTCTTCAGGTGACAGAAGGCGGACTTTGTAACTGTGGCTCTGATTTAACTCAAGAAACATTGAAGACGGGATGGAGTCAGTGTCGAAACAAAAGTTTAAGACAAAATGATGGAAAGACTGATGACAGAGAGAATACATAGTAAAAAGACCTCAGAATTCTTGGATGGAGAGAGGTCTTTGGGTGGAAACCTGATCTGTTGGTCAGGTGAGTCGGAAGGAGCCGGGATACATTTATGATCGGCTCCGCTGTTTTTGGCAGATGAGCGATAAGAAGCTGCCCTGGTCTGGTTCCAGGTTGTGGGAAGGAGGGCAGAAGAGTTGATGGCTGGTACCCAACAGTTTCTTCAACAGGTGACAGACGGGATGCAGCCCAGTTGAGCGTGTTGTCAGCATATTCCATCTGAGGCAGATGGATGCTCAGCAGAGGAAGTGGAGGGGATTTTCTATTTCTTGGTTCATGCTATAACAGATTTCTTTCCACACTACTTGTGAAATAAACTGGGCGCCATGATCAGAGAGAATTTCAGATGGGATGCAATGAAGTATGAAGATTTGGAAAAAGAGTAATTTGTCGGTTTCAGCGGCAGAATGAAGTTGGCGAGGACAATGAGGGAATGGCAGGCTTTAAAAAACAGGTAAGTATTTTATTTTTGCAAGTGGAAGATTGGTGACAAAGTGAAGGGTGATGTGGGACTAGGGTCAGCTGGGGACAGAGAGGGGCTGAGTCACCAGCAGGAAGACGGAGAGAGATTTTACCTCAAGTCACAACAGCAGAAAACCTTGATGAGGGTGGCCAACAACCGATCAGCCTCAGTTCAGAGTAAAACATCCGTATAGTCCAAATAATTCAATAAAGACAGAAAATAATTTCTTGAAGTGAATAATAATGTATTTATAAATGTATCCTATCTAAGCATATTTCACTGCTGCCACCAACTGAGTGATGAATCTGAACCTTCAGAGACACATACACCGTGTTCCAAATTATTATGCAAGTGATATTTTCCCAGGTTTTCTTAAATGGTCAATGAAAATGATGGTCAGTATAATTTTCAAGTCATGAACTATTACAGTGTAAATAAAATTTTACTGAACAAAGCTCCCCATGAGAACAGTGTTTTTTTCAAAAATAAAGAACTCAAAATGGACTGTTCCAAATTATTATGCACAGCAGATTTTCTAAACATTTTATGGATTATAAAGAACTGCAAACGGTCATTCTTTGAATGTGCAGCATTAAGTGGTCACCTGCACTGGGGCGTGCCGTGGTGGCGTAGCGGTTAGCGCGGCCCGTATTTGGAGGCCTTGAGTCCTCGACGCGGCCGTCGCGGGTTCGACTCCCGGACCCGACGACATTTGCCGCATGTCTTCCCCCCTCTCCTTCCCCGTTTCCTGTCAGTCTACTGTCATATAAGGGACACTAGAGCCCACAAAAAGACCCCCTGGAGGGGTAAAAAAAAAAAAGTGGTTACCTGCACTAACATCAAAAGCTATTTCAATCAAAAACATCTTAACAGATTGAGTTACATGTTAACATAGGACCTTCTTTGATATCACAGCACAATTCTTGCATCCATTGAACTTGTGAGTTTGTGAAAAGTTTCTGCTTGAATTTCTTTGCAGGATGTCAGAATATCTTCCCGGAGCTGCTGGTTTGATATGAACTGCATTCCACCCTCAGATCTTCTGCTTGAGGAAACTCCAAAGATTCTCAATAGGGTTGAGGTCAGAAGTCAGAGGAGGATGGTGACCACACCATGAGTTTATCCCCTTTCGTGCCCATCGCAGCCAATGACACAGTGGTATTCCTTGCAGCATTCATTGTCATGCATGAAGATGATTTTGCTACGGAAGGTACGGCTTTTTTTTTTTTTAACATGAAAGAAAGTGATCAGTCAGAAAGTCCAGATACTTTGCTGAGGTCATTTTCACACATTCAGGGACTCTGAACGGGCCGACCAATGATTCTCTCCTCATGAATTCGGCCCAAAGCATGACTCCACCACCTCCTTGCTGACGTCACGTTAGGACGTGGTGGCCATCCAGCACCAATCCACTACTGCGTCCATCTGGACCATCCAGGGTTGCACAGCAGTCATCAGTGAACAAGTCTGTTTGAAAATTAATCTTCATGTACGGCTGGGCCCACTGCCACCGTTTCTGCTTGTGAGCTCTGGTTAGGGGCACAATAGTAGGTTCATGCTCCACAAGCCTCTGGAGGATCCTCCACCTTGAGGTTCCAGAGGCTCCAGCAGCTTCAAATAACTGTTTGCTGCTTTGTAAGGGCATTTTAACAGCTGCTCACTTAATCCAATGAACTTGTCTAACAGAAACCTTCCTCATTATGCCTTTATCTGTACAAACCCATCTTTATTCTGAATCAGCCACAAATCTCTTCACAGTATGATAACGATTCAGTTTTTGTTAAATATCTAATGTTTTCATACCTTGTCTTATGACACTACACTATCTGATGATTTTCGTCAGCAAAGTGATCGTTTCTCTTTCCCATATTGCTTGAAACCTGTGGCCTGTTTAATAATGTGGAACATCCTTCTTAAGCAGATTTCCTTTAATTGAGCTCACCAGACAAACTAATCAACCAGCTCTCTGATATTAACTATAGTGATTCAAAGAGCCCTGACACACAATACCATCTATAAATTTAATAGCACAACAAAAAAAATAATCCTTTTGACACTTAAATCCGATTTGCACAATAATTTGAAACACAATGTAAAGACAGTTACAAAGTCGGCCTTCTATCACCTGAAGATACATTTCCAGGATTAGAGGACTAATGTTCCAGCGAGATCTACAGAAATGTATTCATGTATTTATCATTTAAAAGAAAAGTCAGTCAGACAGCTGCAGCTGATCGAGAATGCTGCTGTTGGTGTTCTCACTAAAACCAGGAAGACAGACCAGATCAGACCAGTTCTGAAATCCTTCCATGGACATCCTGGAGCTCAGTGAATAGAGTTTAAAAGACTTCTGGTCGATCATGAATCACTGAAGACATGTTATTGTTGTAACAACCTTCCGGACCTCTCAGGTCTTCTCCTGGTCTGCTTTGGATCAGAACCAGAACTAAACATGGAGAAGCAGCATTCAGCTTCTATGCACCACAAATCTGGAACAAACTTCCAGAAAACTGCCGAAACACTGAGTTTCTTTAAATCAGTACTAGAAACCCACCCGTTTTAGAGTTGCTTTTGATGAATGATAAGTGAAACATTGATCAATATATCTGATGTGTATTGATGATTTTGATGATGGAATTTGACAAAATGTAGCGTTTTTTGTTCGTTTCATATCTGATGCTTGCATGGCGTCTTTATGATAAAAAGCACTTTGAACTGCTTTGTTGCTGAACTGTGCAGATAATCCTGACTTGTGGAGGGAAACTGCAAGACTAAACATGTTAAGACTCTAAGCAGAGTAACAAAAGCAAACTGGCATTCCTTTAGACCAGCAGTGCCAAACTCCAGTCTTTTGGGGTTGCAGTTCTGAAATGTCTCCGGTCCAAAACACCTGAATCAAACGGCTGAATAACCTCCTCAGCATGCAGCCAATTTGCTGCTAATCACCTAATTATTTGATTCAGGTTTGTTCAAGCAGAGACACATCTACGCCTTGGAGGACTCCAGCCTTTAAAGTTCAGAGTTTGACACCTGTGCTGTAGACTAATCAGAGGTTGTGTATGGTTTCATGCTGATGTAATTTCCTATCTTCACTGACTCCTTTCTTATTTAAATGACTGTGTAACCTCTTCTGTCACAAGCAGCACTTCCAACAATCAGGCCACAGAGGACGACATAATTGAGCTGTTAAGACTTGGATCCTGCTGGATCACGTCACTGTCATGTTCTGAAGAAACTCAGTATGTTGAACTTTGAACATTTTATTAAACTCAAACTGATTTTTTTTTTTTTTTTGTACATGGCAAGGCTCCTCATGTGCTGGGGAACATTTTGGTTTCCCTGAGAGTTACTGGTTCAGTAACTCATGAAGGATCCAGTTTGAATAGAAAGATGACTTTACATTAACAGCCTTTTATGTACAAAACATTGACATGTGGAACTCTTTATGTCCCTCCAGGCAGAATTGGGCAGTAACTAGTTACATTGACTCAATTTACTTGTGTAACTTTTTTGAAAAAATTTACTTTTAGGAGTATTTTACTACGCGGTACATTTTACTTTTACTTGAGTAACTTTATTATAATGTATCGCTCTTACCTGAGTAATATTTCTGAATTCTGGAGTGTTTCTAGAGTGTTTTAGCCAAAATATTTACCACCCCCGCACACACACACACCCACACACGCAAACACAGACACCTGCAGTTTTTGTTAAAGTTTCATAAGTTTTCTTCATTGAAATGAACTGATTTGGACAAATTTTCTTTTGCCTGATTTTGTAAATTTTTGTGACTTATATGATATATTGTCATTTAAAATACTGAAATTTCCTCTTAACTTTATATTTCGGTCCATTTGACGATGTAATTTTTAAATATTAAATGATTGATAATTTCATCAGTAACTCAGTACTTGAGTAGACTTTTTACCAAATACTTTACTTACTTATTTGAGTAATTTTTTGGATGGCTACTTTTTACTTTCACTTGAGTAAAAATTTGCTGAAGTACTGCTACTCTTACTAGACTAAAGTTGTTGGGTACTCTGCCAACCTCTGCCTACAGGAAATATTTGGATTACAACCAAAGTATGACCAGCTATGTGGTTGATTTGTAATTTTAAAAATTAATTTAACAGTGTCATTATCTTTTTTATTTTGCTGCTTGGTCTTAATCAGTGATGTGTTTTTACTCTAAATTGTTTTTACATACTGTAATTTTCTTTATCTTATTGTTTCAAAGGGACATCTAGGAACAAACACTGCAGATTATCTTAGATTACACATTCAGAGTTGATACTGGACACTAATCCATAGACAAGTAAACTAATACATGAAATAAAAGCATGAATTATGCTCTCTTCATGCATCCAACAGATTGTGACCTTAAGCTCAAGTAGACTGGGGTTATGCAGCAGGAAATGAAGCCATTGTCCTTACCATTCTGAAGCACAGCAGCAGGTGTGACTCTCAGTGAATAGAAAAAAGCAAAATAAAGGTTTTTGAGTGGCCGAGTCATAGTAGCCTTTGATTTTAATTGAGATACTGCAGCATGACCTTAAACAGGATGTAGGACTTTCAATGCATTTGATTTAAAACCATTCTGCAAAGTGGGCTGCTCTGAGATTCCCACACAAGCTACGGATGTAAAAGACTCTGGTCAGTTATCACAGATGCTTGAAGTTGTGAAAATGCCCCGAGGTTTCCGTCTGGTTTCTGTCTGCTGATCAGACATTCAGACCACCTGGGCTGATTCCTGATGTTCAAAGGAAAGCTCACAGCTGCTCACCGGATGTCTAAAGGACAGGCCTGTCGCAATAAATCACTTAATCACATGATAAATTAAAATGGGCTCAATCATTTCCATTTACACGATTTATCAGTTATCTCTTTTCTTTCTATCAGAAACTGGATGATAAAAAGTCTTCAGTTTGGTGCTTTGGTCTCAACCAGCTCTTTGTTTGAACGACAACTTTGTTTACACAGATTCATGACTCATTTTTTTTTGCTGTTTCTGTTGTTTTGTTTATTTATATTATTTATGATATTTAAAATGTCTTCCAGTTGAGCTTTCAGAATGTGTTCTTGCGTCATTATGCCATTATCATAATAGTTCTCGAAAATGGTTTCAAAACAACAATATTGTTGTTGATCGCAATAACTTCTGGGACAATTTATAGCCCAGGAATATTTGTTACATGCCTGCTACGACCGACATATGGCAGTGATACATGGTATGATTAGCCTCCACCATTCAGAAAAATTTTCAAAATTCTTGATTTTTCAAAAGACAATGAACACATCGCATTTTTTCACACGCAGACTAGCACAGATATAAACATCTGATAACTGCATTATTTTTGGAAGTGTCTTCCTCGGTGTTACAGTGCCAGTAAGCTGCAGATGGAATGAAGAGTGATACAGTCCCTTTTGTACCCAGCAGTAATAGCAAAAACCAGACGTGTTCTTCTATTGACCTTACGAATGAACTTTATGTTATTCTGTGGAGGCTTCTGGTAATAATGAAAATCACTCAAAATTCAAAGCGTCCTGTTCCAGAGTCAAACTGCATTCCAGAGTCCAAGCATAGCGTTGCTATCGCTATGCTAGGATGTCATAAAAATTCAGTAAAAGAAAATAAGAAGGGGAGATCACAATTCTCTAATTTAGCTTTGCTTCATTAGTATTTAAATTATTCTCCTCACATAAAAAGCTCTGAAGACTCACGCTCGGCCTTAGATAAAAATGAGTATTCCATATGTTTCCCACAGAGATCTCCGGTCTTACTCTCACGGTGTGCTGGTAGTTTTTAGAGCCAGAATGGTAGAAAAGCCAATTATCAGCATCTCCTCTTGTTTTAATCAGCTCCCAGATTTTTCCCCCCTAAGGTAGACACCCCGTCTACTTTCAGGTTGATGTTTAAAGCTTTCCTTTTTGATGATCTGAGCTAAGCCGGGTTACGCAGAGTTCTTGTGTTAGTGGCATGTCCTTCCTGTTCCCCTGGCCCTCATGTAGTTCAGACAGACACGGTTCTGCTGGTGGGTTCCTTCTGCTAAAGGAGAAGCTTCCTCTGCGCAATCACTCCTCCAGGACATTAAAGTTTCATCCAATCTGCTGACTTGCATAACCGGCCTTGTTGTTACAAGATTTATAGCTAACGGAAGTCATATCAATGTTTTAAAAATATGTCAGTCTCATAACCTACTGAAAAAAAAATCAGTCCATTACCTATTTTAAACAAAAGAATGAAGAGGGTTCTGCATATTGATCAATATTTATTTTAAAAATTTTAATTGAAAGTGATTTATTGTCAGTTCACTTTCACTTATTAGTAATAAAGTAATGACTGAATAAACAAGACAAAGCATGACATAAATTATAATGGAAATGAAAAAGTGAAAGTCATGAGCAGCGATTTTCCAACGGGTCAGCCATTTTGCAGTTTTGTAGTTCAATATGATTATCTAGCTCCACTAAAATATGTTTATTCCTAAACTGATTAAGAAGGAAAACAACAGCACAAGTAATTCCAAGCTGTTTATGTAACAATAATTCTCAAAACACAGCAAGGCTATGTTCTTAAGGAGTTAAAAGGAAGCACAGCACTGTTAGTAACCAGAATGGTTTATTATATCATGTCAAAGCTTAAACTGTCTGGTTTTCTTCTTGTTTGCTTAAATCCCTCCTTCTTTCTCTGTTCTGAATTTTTAATCATATTTGTGTTTTTTCATGAGACCAGTTTTGCTCTTCTGAATGAGGCTTTTGTAGTCTAGCTAACAGATTAATAGGAAATCTGTTATTATTATAAACTTATTCACACAGTGAATAAGTTTATAATAATAATAAGTTTGTAATTTTATTTCTTGCTTAATTCTTATTCTTATTAAATGGAAATACCGCAAATTATCCTTTTTTGATATTATCAGAATATAGTCAAAGATTTGCCATTTGTAGTGGAAACACAGCTATTGATAATAAAAATAGCTTTTTTTTTAAATCATTTCTGATGGATGAACAGACAGATCCTCTGGTGCTTTGATGTAATTATTACAATTTAAATATTAGATTAGGTGTTACACTGGTGAGTTCATTGTGACGCCCTGGGTACCATTACACCTCCTAACGTCTCTCCACTGCAGAAAGTGAGTTTGCTTTAGTGCAGCTTTCAAGGCAGAGTGAAGGCAGGATGCATTCATACAACAACCAGCCACAGAATAAATTCATCTTGTTCTGGGTCTCCAAAAGATACCGAATGAAAGTTGTCAAGTGTGATATATTTTATGATCTATGCTTCATGTTGAAAACCCAAACCAACACTAGATTAATAGCCAACAACCATCTCAGTCTTTTGAATGCAAACGCTTTAATGGAGCGTCTATTTCCTTTGGCATTTGCTCATTTTGTATTTCACTCTCAGAGCTCCTCTGCTGTTGTTAGTTTTCCTTTTTGTTTTTTCCAAGTAGCAACTGGCAGTGGATTTCTTTGGGGAAACTGTGACAACATCCTGCTCAGCTGGATGCTTGGGGAAAAGCAGGGACATTGAAATGTAACTAAATCCCAAAACAACTTTTCACACAGAAACATAAAGACATAACTCTAAATAATCAATGTAGACAGTGTGTCTTTGTTTCTGTGTGAATTTGGCATCTTTGTGTAAATTTGTTTATTTCCGCCTTACTTTGCCTAAAACCATCTCAGTTCTGGGCCCTTTGGTCAAACGGTGCCTTGAAGCAGCTGAGTTCTCTTTGTTTAAAACGGTACAGCTTTACGTCTCTCAGTCTGTTTGGGTTTAAAACAGTTTCACTCAGATTCACACCTGGACTGGCTCTCGGCAGCACTGGCTGCTCGCTCAGGACAGAGCAGGGTTGCAGCTCTACTGCAGAACGTTGTTGGGATAAAAAACACAACTCTGGGAAAAATAGTTGCTAGATTTTTCACTTGTTTGTTTTTTAATAAAAAGTCCCTGGAGGGTCTAAAAAGTGAGCAACAGTGATTCTTTTGTCCTGACCACAGCCCCACTTACCCTCCTCCTCTCTTCCCCACACCTGGCCACGCCCCTTGGTGTCTCTTGGCTCCGCCCACTATGCTGGAATTTTTCAAAGATTGTCTGGACGCGGGGCTAAGCTTTCATGTGGGGGTTATCTACACTTTAAGCAGCTAAAGATCACAGACAGGTGACTGTTATGCAACACTCCTCAACAATCAGCTTGTTTGGGGTGATGGCGGTAGGAGTTTGCCAGTTTGAATCCCCCACTGTCTCATTCGCTGTGTCTTTGAGCAAGGCAGTTCACCCACCTCGCCCACTGGTGGTGGTCAGAGGTGCCAGTGGCGGCAGTGCATGGTAGCTTCACTTCTGTCACACAGGGCAGCTGTGGCTACAATGTGTAAGGTCATTTTATTTATATAGCACATTTTCAGCAACAAAGCAATTCAAAGTGTTTGTAGAATAAAGTGCTTACAGTCCTCTGGACCAGATAAAGTACAGGTCATTTATCGTTCTTTACCAATGGCCTTCTGTCTGTTCCCCTCCTTGTGAAGGGTGTCCTTGTCTGTCTTCTGGACATCTGTCCAGTCTGCAGTCGTCTCCACGGCTTTGTCCTACTGACCTAGACAGAGGTCATTTAGAGGTTCAGGAAACATTTGCAAGTGTTTTGGAGTTAATTAACTGCACACTTAAACTAAGACAAACTAACTTACAAGTAGCTTTTCAGAAAAATTTAAGAGCTTGTTTTAAGTCAGTTATTCCTTGATGAAAAAGTATTTATTCCATTGGCAGATTATGTCACTTATAGCAAGACATTTTGCCCATGTTATAAGTCAAATAACCTTCCAATGGAACTAGTACTTTTCACCAATATTAAGGAATGAATGACTCTAAACAAGCATCTATAACTTGGTGAACAGTTACTTGTAGGTTAGTTTTGTCTCATTTCAATTGTACACTAGAAACTAGACCAAAAATACTTGGTAAGATTTTGTTGGGGTTTTTTTTATGTAGAGTGACACACTGAATTCTGGGTTTTCATCGTCTGTAAGCCATAATCATCAACATTTCAACAAATAAAAGTTTGAAATATTTTCTATGTGCAATGAATAGACATATGTATATGTATATATACTTTGTATATATACATATATATATTTTGTATAGATAATACATATATTATGCATTATCTATACATAATATATATAATATTTTTATAATATATAAAAGGTATTTATGTACCTGTACAGTCGAGCCTTATTTTGTGGTAGAAGGTTTTTTGTAATCAATAATTTACACATCCTAATTTATCTGTTGTTTTAAAACCACTGCTGACTCTAAACTACACTGCTCAAAAAAATAAAGGGAACACTTAAACAGGTGTTTAACACTTAAAGTGTTCCCTTTATTTTTTTGAGCAGTATATTTTGAATATGGCATGTTTATTATTTGCTTGAAACTGTCTCCGTTTGTGTTTAGATCATTTATAAATATGAGAGAAATCATGCATGAGCAGCATGTTTGGAAAAGTACTCGTGTGAAATTAAGATCTGTTCGTTCCTAAACTGCTGTCAGGCGAGTTAAATGTTTCTGCTGAACTTACGTTATATGCAAATTCAGCAACCCATGTACATTGGTCAATTACACATTTTAACCTCAGTTAGTTTAATGCGGTGTAAATGGAAACAAGAAACTAATATTCTACTGCATCAAATCTTATGAAGTATGCAGTTGTAGTTTATGTGTGAAAAACTACATTAGTGGAAAACTTGCATAATGTTAAAATCAATTTAAGTTTGGAAAGAAATTAGACTCAGAAGGAATGTAAATGGATACAGCAACTTGTGTGAACATTTTCACTGCCACTGTTGTTTCACTTTGGTTCGAATCAGTCGGTGAGTTTGTAGGTTTGTAACATTTTGTGTTGGTTTGGTTACTTTTCCGACAGATAGACCTCCAAACAAACCAAACGCTGCCTTTACATTACGCGTGAGAACGTCCAGCCTGTTTGTTGGTCAGATTTGTTCGGGTCAGTACCAAATGTATAAGCAGGAAACTGATGCTGAGAATTTAATTATGTCCTTAGTTTTTCTCTGTACTATTTCAGGCAAAATGATCTGAGAAGATGTCTTGAAGGTTCCATGGGACTTTGTGCTTTAATGAAAAAAACCCATGGTCATTGTTTATTAATGAACGGTTGTTAATCAGAATTAATTCACAATTTAACAAGGCAGCCAATAAGTCAACACAGTTCGTTTGTACAGCTTATTCCTCTCTATGAATGAAGATTATGTTGATTTACTTTGGTTCTGTGTCTGATACTATAATATATTCCATGATCTGAAACATTTTGGTGACAAACAGTTGAAGAAATCTATAGTACACAACCAGACTGCACAAAGAGAGCCCTGGATACACAGGCCTGCCTGATCTGAATATTGAGACGCTCCTCAGTTACTGAACTCACTACTCATTAAAGGGGCAATATTATGTGTTTTCTAGGCACATAGTGCCATTTTATAGCATCATGAAGTAACTATGTTAGCTTCAGTTGTTATAAAAATGCTATTTAAATAAAATATGACTTAAAAGAAATTTGACTTTGTAATTTTACTCCTTGAAATTGAGCCTCTGTCTCATTAAAAACTTCTGCTCTTTCTGAAACCCGTCTTCAGGAAGTCATCACAACATGGCTCCTCTTCCAACCCTTTAAAGTGGACATATCATGCTCTTAAATCCTTCCTTTTCACAGGTAAATCATTCACTTATGGTCTATATACAGTATAAAGTAGAATTGCAATGCTTCAGTCTGAATTCCTGGTTATTGTAGCTCCACAGACTCATTTAACTTTTTTCTGAGGCGCATTTTAGAGCAACTTGTTTTGCTCCAACTTGTTTTAAAAATGTGAATGTGACATTTCACAGCCCGCCCACCTCCAGGTTCCACTCCACCCTGTTTGACCATTTTTGAGGTGAGATAGCAGCGATACAATAATCTACTGGCAGAGAAACCTTTTATTCCCAAGTTTATTAAAGTTGTCAACGGAAGACTTCTCCATTCAACCTTACATGTTGGGGTCAGGATCTGACCCAGAGCAGGAGGATGAAGACCACAAAAAAATTCTAATACATTCATCGCCATGGTTTTATTGTATTTACATCCTCACCATGCATACCAAATACCCACAATATGGAGCGTAGTTTAGCTGTAGTGTCCAGATTGCTATTAAAATATTAATGCCAACACAATATGAATGAAGTAAACAAAGCCTCGACATAATTAAGGAGTTAGCTAACGGGAAATGTAGCTGAGTGCATTTGGATCATGTGCTCTCTTAAAAACAGCAACCGAACATGCATGTTATGTCCTCAAGGAGGAAGGTAAAAACCAGCACACAGCGCTAATCGACGCAAAAGGTTCAATGCTGCTGTTAAACCAATAATATCAACACGTAACAATCATGTCTAAAATAAGTTTTGCTGTCATTTTAGTGTTATTTGGAGTTTACCGCTTCACTGTGTACCTGGTTTTAGAAGAGAGAAAAACTGACCCTCAATCAAAGTCTTTCAGAAAGTCCCTCTTGATGCTGCCGCAGGTTGCTTCCTCCTTCAGTGTTCTGCTAACGGACTTTTCCCACTGATGTGGCACATTACCGAGAAAAATCTAATTTAAGCAGATACCTGAAAGAGGCTCTGATGCTGGAAGCCTGGAGGGTGATGTGGGTAAATGCACACTAGAATCAAATACTTTCACTTGTCTGCTTGCAACTTCAGCATAACTGAACTTGGACTACAAAAGTCGCTGTGAGGAAAAAAAAATGGTGGATTCAGAAAAATGATTAGCTAGAAGTCGTGACCTTTTTTAGCGGTTCCACAGCAAATGCGGTGACATCATAGACAAGAAAACGATATAACACAGAGAGAGAAATTAACAGACTGCAAAATTTTACCAAAGAAAGAATGTAAACGATATCTGCGCAGCGCTGGGAAAAAATAAATAAATTTTCTTTTGCACACATTGACACTCAAAGCACACAAAAAGTGTATTTAAGGGCTAAAAAGGTGGATTTTGCATATGTCTCCTTCCACAACGTTTTTCTCAAAGATGGCAGTTGGTCCACCCCAAACACTTTTGAACAGCTTAATGGTTGCCCCAGGAGATCAAAGCAATTCTCAAACATGCAAGAGTCAAAGCAGCAATCCAGGTGTGTTCTCGATGAAGGAATAACATTAAAAACATGCTAATCTGAAATTTTACATAATACTTCGCCTTTACTTCAGGTGAAGTCAGAATCCTTTCCTTTAGGGTGTCGGTCCTGAGCATTGACCTTCTGTGTTCAGTACAAGGTTGTTAACACTGAGGCAGTGTTATTTTTAACACTGCCTCAGTCCAGCAGATAATTAGCCAGTGATGCTCTTTAGATCCCAGTGAAGCCCACTGTGCTGGAGGGCTGGCCAGCATATCAATCTTGTACGTTAAACAGTGAAAACCGAGGGCTGTTAGTTATCACTTGCACCAAACAAGGACCTCTCTCTGGTGGTGGTTCAGAGCCTGAGGCTGTTCTGAACTTACTGACCTTTGTCTAGCTGGATCTATTGTCTTTTGTTTAGTTGGTATTCCAGTGACTGTGAGGCACTGACTCACTTTTTCTGTCAATTTACTGCAACACCTGCTGGTAGTAGTTAATTTTCTCTCATTTGGCAAAGAAAAGAGAAAAAAGGCCACAATTAAACACTTTTTTCTTGTATATTAACAAGGCAACAATACAAAAAATAGTTTGGACAGCTTCCAGAAATAAGATAAAAAAGGAAAACACTAAAAGATTTATTGGTTTTCGGATGGCTTACCCAAAGAGACAGACTAAACACGGGAATCAATCGTATTGACTTTGTGAAGAGGATCCTTTAAGAACTTGAGTTCAGGAACTTTCTTCTTCTCATTTCGATCGTCATCACGAGGGAAATCAGGGGCATCAGCAGGGCCAGCATGGCGACCCAGAGCAGAGCTGGAGACACAGACTGAGCCGCAGCTCTGCTCCTCAGCAGCCTGTTCACATCAATAGAAATGTGTTGGAATATTTCTCCAGAATGACTATCAGTGAGGGTACAATACGCAAACATACTAAGTTTGCTGTGATTATCCCAGTTCAAACACTTTCTGTCAATTCCGATGTGCTCGAACTTATGAAGCCTTGTTTACTCACCAGCCTACAGCTAACCGCTGTTGCCCACTGAGAGCAAGAGACTGACAGGGAATGTTAATCAGTCTGGGCTTTTGATCAGACCAGCAGCGCAAATGAATTGCTATTAAAAGTTGTTTTTCCGTTTAGTCTGCTTTATAAATAAAATCGTTATCGTTAAATCTGGTTTGTTGAACAATATTTAGCAAAACGCTTCCACGTGCGCTGCCACAAGTCTTCCTGAAACATGGCTTGCAGTCTTGTGGTCAATAGTCAGTTGTAATTTTATTGTCTAATGGGAAATTACTTTGCAGCATAGCCACACAAAAAAAGCATATACAGTACTTTGTAATAGAAAAAAAATCAGTCAGCATCAGCAGCAATACATTCAATAACTGTTAAGGTTTTTTTTCTTTGTAAAATGTGACAATAACAGGAATAAAAGAGACTTAATGTCTCTGGATCGGGCTGTTGGAATAAAATGGCTGAAGAAGAAAGTTGAACATTTCTCAGAGGATGTTCTGAACATAACATAACTGTTGTTTCCTTCTTCAGCACCCAACTGTGGTAGAAGTCCAGAGGCTCGGCCTGAATCCCACCCAGCCACGTTAACCAGGTTACCAAGTCTGGTTTTAGTGACGAGGGACCGATTAGCATAACATTCAGTGATCCAAAACACAAAAACAGATCCATAAAACTTTTCAGATTAAACATTTAAAACTCTCATTTTCCCTAAGAGAAGCTGTTGTTGGACCTTTTGTGTTGTAGCAGCAAAACGATACTTAACTCTCCACCAGTTCAATGGCTGCATCAGTTTTTACTGTCAGTGAAGGATGGAGGGGTGATTTTCTAAAGTCAATTACAATGTCATTAGTTTTATGTCATTAGTTTTAAGGCTGTTGATCTTTTAAAAGATGGCTCATCACACATATTGGATTGGTCAGTGGTGAAGCTCTTAAGAAGACAAAGGTTCCTACGTACTCAAGCATACTTTGCATACTCCGTAAGCCGCACACTGTCCGCACATGGTGAGATTTTAAAGTTGAGCGTACCGACTGCACACCTTTCTCGTGACAAATTCCTTCATTTTCCACAATTTGAATGGATATTAGTAAGTCTGATGATCTGGTTGGGCGCCCAGCCACTGCACACCTGCTAGTACGGCACAAAGTGTCGGCCTGGCGGCTGCGCGTCTTTGTGGTTAGTTGAGCCGACTCCCAACCTTACCAGCTCGGTGTCGCATACAAAACGGTTTGATGAGAACATGTTTCTGCCGAGCAGCTTGGACACAGAGTACGCCATGGTCGTTTGTGCGGACGTGTCTGGTGAACATCTACTTTGAGACTTTAAGAGTGACTGTGTCATCCACATATTTTTTAAAATGCCTGTTAGCCTTGTGGAATAAAATAATTATTCACACTGTTATTTCTTTTATTAATCAGTTTTATTCTTTCATTTATCATATGCGTTTCTTGAAGTTGCTCTGCTGCTCAGAGTTTCTGTTCATGTTTCGGTTGCAGGAAGTCGTTGACAGGAAGGGCCAATCACAAGGCTGCGGTTTGCTGCTGAACCAATCTGAGGTGTCACAGCATTTTTCCCCAGTGACTGATTTTGAGACAGGCACCTGGCGGCTTAAACTATTGAACTTATTTGTGCTGACTACTCTGTACAAACGTGATTTGTGGTTACTTAGTACAATGTCATGATGTCTCGCCTAAAATGTCTGTTTGACCAAAACTTCACCTACTGCCTCTTTCTTCTAAGAGGGTGTTGATCGTTTAGCTTCCAGGAATTGTCTTGCTCCACCTATGGAACGATGTGAATAAAGTCTGACATTCTGTGTGATGTAATCAGAGCTCCTCTGACAGTGTTACTGATCAGGGCTCTCTCCGCTTGCATGCGCAATAAAGCTGTTTTTTGTTCTCTAACTTTGACTCTTGGTTTTCCAGAAATTCCCAGATTCCACAGGCTCCATACAATGAGAGTCATTGGTATATGGAAAACATAGCTGGAGAGAGACAACAACCTTGTTGTGAACAAGTTAAAGAGTATACTCTCGTCCACTGAGATAAGTGGAAGAAGATGGATGGATGGATGTATTTTGGTGAGAAATTGCTTTATTCTTCTCTATCCCTCTCTATTATCATCGCCCCCTGAGAGGCTGGTGAAAACCGTAAATCCCTACAAAGTTTATCATATGTCGATGTGAAAACCAATGAAGGAAAAATCATGAACCTACAAAAGTTCGGTTTTAGAGCTGAAAAGTCTCAGAATACTTGGTAGTTGGGTTGTTAACAACAGTGTTGTATGACGAAATTTGATAGCAATAAAACATACGCAACCATTAAACATTCCTTTTCAACCAGTTTTTAGTTTTTAACTCTCAAGCAACCTGGATTTTTATTTTTTGATAATATAAAGAGAAAAGTGATTCAAATCTGAAGAAAAGTGTCTAGAAAGATGAAAACTGATCAAATAGTAATTATATAGTTTCACTGTATATACTTACTCAAAGGTATAAAAACATTCAAACAAGGAAAGTATTGTGAAACAAATATTACTTGAATTCTACTTAATAATAGCTGAAGGTAAATAGAACAAAGATGCATCTCTGCATCTTTTGGAGAAAAAAAAGCCTTGCAGGGAGGAGACTGACATCGTCTAGATGCTGTAGATGCTAGATGTTCAAAAAGCTGCTGAAAGCAAGAAATGTGGGGCTTGGACATGAAATGTTTTTAGACATGAAAAGTGTTTGGAATATACAAGGACATCAACTTTCCATTTCATCCATCAGTGTTTATATCTGTGTATTGTCACTATGAATAGTATTAAAAAGTCAAAACTCAACACTGAATGGTTGATTTAGAGGCAGTGTTTTGAACTTCTCAAGTCCCACTTTGATAAAAATATAATCCCAAGAAAGAAAGAAATTACTCTCGGTAGAAACAGAGCAGAGTGTTAAACCTCTTCTCCTTTATAGCAGTCATGCATTATCGGCACGGCAATGAGGAGTTGGGAGGAGTTGCATTTTAGGCGAACCGACAGTATTTAAAACAGATACGGCTGAGATTTGTGAGGGGAGAAAAGTTCAAAGGGGTTGAATTGGACTGACTAATGTTGCAGACAGAAACATTCAGTCGTGATGAAATTCTGTATAAAGCTTTGAAATATTTCCAGTGTTTTTAATATGTTGTGCCTCGGAGGGATGCAGTGTGATAGTCCCAGTAATCAAAGAGATCTGACAGCAATAAAAATCAAACGTAATGGCTAAACAAGTGGCTGTGAGGAAAGGTGGAACTGAATTCTGCAAAAGCTGGGGACAAACTGCACAATATTTAGCCAAATCTAACAGCCAGGAACACTCTATTTTAAACTGCAGTATAGCTGCAGACAGGTAGCAAGGTGAGTTGGCAAAACATCTGGTGGTGTGTGTGGAGGTGTGAAGGGAACTGGCCCAACCAACCTCATTTGCATACAAACAAACATTGACATTCTTTGACAAACCCGTCTGGAGTCAGAGTGATCTGATTACTGACCTAACTGCAAACAGCTAATGAGCAAATAGAAGCTTCTTTCTTGAAAACGTTATGTGTAACTGTAAATCTTTCTAAACATAAACACAAAATACCACTGGACGTGAGTAAGCAATTTTCTTTAAAAAAGGAAATCCTTTCAACTTGATGGCAGGACATAAAAAATGATGAGTTCATGGTCAAGGTGTTCAGGTTAAAAAAAGGCCGTCAGCCTTTCAGCACCATGCCTGACTCTTTCTATGATGCGTTTTACACCAATTGTGACAGTATGGTATGAAACAAACAATCATTGAAGAAAAAAAAAAATAGAGTTGCTTGTGGCTTCTCCCAGTGCTAACGAGAAACAATCAATCAGAGCCAGGACCCGGCTCCTGGCTCTGATAGGTTGATTTTGGTCAGGAGTGGTGCATTTATTCAGAAGGCAATAGCAGCTCTGCTTGGAGGAGGAGATCCATCTTCTCACAGCTCATCTGTCTCATAGCAAACTGCCACGACATGGTGACAGTTTCAACAATTATGTAAAAAACATATATATATATATATATATATATATATATATATATATTATAAAACTTACATACTGCAGGTCTAAGGTCAACTCTTTAAGATGCTATCAAGATTATATGCCTGTATGGTTTTCTCACTCACTGTGGTTCTACTGTACAAGTAGTTTTCTTAATTGTACTTCCAGGTGGTGAGAGGTGGAACCATCAGTGTGCCCTTCATGTTGACAAGACGCACCTGTTGCTTATCAAATACCATCAAGCCTGATCTTAAAAGACTGGTAACTCCAGCAAAACCTCACTAGCTCTTCAGTTCTTTATACTGGGTGCCAAATTTAACTAAAGTCAAGACTATGGATTCTTGTTGAGTCTGAAATGTCAACTAATTTTTATGTCTCATATCAAGAAGCTTTAGAAGCGCCACCTCAACTTTCCGAACAGATTAGAGAACCGTCCACTGCAGGCTTTTAGCCCTTTTCCACTAGCGCCTTCTCAGTGCGGTTAAATGTGGTTCTGTGTTTAAAAGGGTTTCCCACTAGTAACAGATTCGTGGTACCAGCCCCTACTTTAAGACCTGCTTCGCTGGGGTTCCAAGTGTGTAGAGTCTGGCTGAATGTATTTGGAATTAAGGACAATCGTAGTCTGAGAGGAATATTCAACGTAGCTTCCATGTCCTTCATTGCTGTTTGTCATGTACAGACTCCGTCATGCTAGATTTTAGACTTTAAGCCTTCAGTGGTCTGTCTTCATCCTGAGCTTACACTTGGGTTCAGTATCTCATCCTTCATACCAGTGTACTTTATTTGTACCATGATCATAGAAGTAGAAATTAATCTTTCTAAACAAATGCCAAAAACTCTTTACTCAACTGAACTAAAAATAAAGAGACGTGATAAAGGTAAGGAAATTCTAGATTTATTATTTAAAGGTTTTTTTTGTATTTCTTTAAGGGCTTTAGTAGGTGTGACTTGGAAAGAAAAGTGCAGAGCTGATTAAATTACCTAACACAGTACGAAGAGAGATTTCCAACAACAGACTCAAGCTAATTGGCTCATTACCTAACACAAGTTGCCACAGCCTTTACACTATAGTAATAGTGAAAGAAGTGTTTTGATTGTACAGCATAAGTTCAGACAGAGTCCATAAAGGCCACCATGCTACAATGAGCTCAGTACAGAGAAAATAATGTGCTAATACAAGACGAGATAATAACTGAGGGAACTGCAGAACTATAAGTTTGTGGGAGATGTGGAGAGTTCAACAAAGGTCGAATGCGGCATGCTAACTGAGTAGGAGACTGAAGTGGAGAAACAATAACAATGTCACACTCTGTCCAGAGTTGTGCAAAGTAATGCTGGTTTTTATCAGGCTTGACTAAATGAGAAAATGTTTGAGTGAAGGAGACGCATGTAGAGACTGAACTATCTGTTCAACAGTAAGAGAGTTTCTTTGACAGAAGGAGATTCAACACAGAAACACTGAGGAACCAGAATCGATCATGCAGAATCCTGGATAAGGAGGTTCTGTGAATGTGGTGTGGAAGGTGTGAAGGTGGATCAGTGAGTTAGAGGAGACGCTGTAGAATGACAGAATACCAGCAGGACAGTCCACATACACCGCCACTCTGTTAGAGACAACAGAGGAGGAGATAACTGTTTCTTTGTGTTTGTGCCAGACAGAGTAATCTTCAACATCATAGCATCTCAAACTCCAGGACCAATCATTCCATCCAAACACAGTGCCATCTTCACATCCTTTCCTCTTGATTCCTCTGTAACTCACTGATATAAAAACTGCTCCTCTCCACTCAATCTCCCAGTAATGGCAACCAGTCAGACCATTGCTACACAGCAGCTGAGGCCAGTCATCAAATCTGTCTGGATGATCAGGATATGACCGAAGCTCCTTTTCCCGTGTCACCTTCCTGTTGTCTTCAGACAGTTTGAGCTCTCTGTGCGCTGTGTTTGTGTCGATGGTGAGTTGACAGGAATCTGATGGGGAGAACAAACACAATCCAGCTGCAGCTTTTCATCATTTACTAACACCTTGATGATGACTCCTGAATGACAGTTTGAAGATGGTTGAATGTGAACTGCTTTGTTTCCATGAATCAAATGAAAAACACTCTTACACTTCCTCAGTCCTGGTTTCAACCATCGGACTCCAGCAGGCTTCCTGAAAGGAGGAGGAAGGTCAGACCATAAGTTCCTTTCACCAAATGAACATGGACATTATAATAATTCAATTCAATTTACTTTACTTTATTGGGTCCCCAAAGGGCAATTCATTTACAACAAGTAGTGATGGCTGCCAACACGTTCACACAAGCCTTTACACAACAATTAATAAAACGAAGATAAGATCCATCTGAGATGCATGTTAAAAATAAAATAATAAATACATATTTGGATATTGAACTGTAGAGTTCAATATCTGTAGAGTGTGTAGAGCATGAGTGGAATCTACAGAGACTTTTTGGCTGTGGATACTGAGCTGAACTTGAATGGGCCCAGAATGTCATTCAGTTGTATCCCTTTGATTTTTCTGCATTTTTTGCTAATGCCCCATAAGCGGCAACAGTTTTTCATATTCTACAAACCAAACCAGTGAAGAAAAGGGAAAGTGAGGACAGATTTAGTAAAACACTTTCATAAAAACGCAATCGACATTCAAGCTCCTGAACTTCCGGAGGAAATGCATCCTCTGGTGGGCTTTGCTGCAGATTCAGAATTCTTATCATAAGAAATGAATCAATATAATTGATAAACCAATTGATAAATGCCCATTCTTAGCAAGAATTAATATTTGGTTAGAAAAGTGAACCTAAACAGACGCTACATGAAGCCACAGTCTGGTCAGAGGGATCAGGTGCTTGGTCACACCCTTAACTCTCACCCCTGGAAAACACAATGGAAAAACGGCACGCGAGCGTTCAGCTGCATGTTGAGGCGTTAAAAATAAGACAGTGAAGAAATGATGAACTAACTGCTGTCTGTTCCAACTGAGAAACTAACGGTTCACAAGATTTACCAGAAAATTCCCAATTTAGCATTTAAGCTATTTTAAATGTATGTACAGTGAATATCGTTCCTCCATAAAACCCAGAAGAAAGATTTTGATGAACCCTCACCTGAATATCTCCAGTGTACAGTTTGAACCAGACAACAACTTTTCCCCAGAATCTTGTAGGTTGTTGTTCCGCAGGTCGATCTCTGTCAAACAGCACGACTGGGAGCTCAGAACGGATGACAGAATTTCACAAGTTCTCCCTGAGAGTTTACACGATCCAAGTCTGAGAGGTAAACCAGTCAAAAGAACAGACATGTAAATTTGTACATTTATCTTCGTCTCAATCAATCTTCGACTTCACCGATTTTCACACTTCAAATTGTAAACTTTGATATTAAAAAATTAATATTTTCCTACTTTATTCAAAGTTATAGATTGACATACACTAGTAAAATTACTGTCACTAGATAAAGATCTGCAAAAGCCTAGATGATGATGATGATGTCATGGCTTTGTGAACTTCTGATAGGCTAATTGTCTACATCTGACTTGAATGGCAATATTAGCAAACTAGCCATCATGTTTTGTATGAGCTCTCCTAACAATGCTTGCAGGTCTCCACCAAAGGGTGCCAAGGAGACCAGCTGCAGGACTGTTGGTTTCTGCACACCTGCGATTCATCAGGCTAATCACATCCTGCTTAAAAAGAGCTGGTTTACCAGTCATTTGACACTTGAGTACTGTCCACTTTCATGGTGCTTGTCTGGTCTCAAGCTCATGGTTCTTCCTGGATTCACTCCTGCCAGATCCAAACCTGTGAGAAATCCTGCTTCTCAGTTCCTTGACTGATAACCTAGCGCTCCTTCCTCATCCATACTGCCTGTTCTCACTCATCTTAATCGTAAGCAATTCATTCTGTATAACTTCCAGTGTTCCTGCAATAGTTTGTGTGCTCGGTACAGACCTCCTGGTTCCCCACGTCGCCTTCCATCTTCGGACAACCACCATTGCACATTTCCTATTTTTGTAATTAAATTTTATTTTACTGACTTCATTTCTCCTAAGAGTGGGTCCTAAACCTAAACAAAATTATGACCGGTGGCATCTGTGAATGTATTTTAACACCTCTTAACCAGAGGTGACATCATAAATTTTTTTTTTTGAAGATTTAAGGATGTGAATTCTGAATCTTCATCAATCAAGATGGTTATGGCCAACCAACCAGACATTTAGATCGTAGACAAGTAGCAGAAGACTACTGCTATGATCCATGTGGTCATCCCAAATGATGGAAACATCAAGGAAATGAACACCAAAAAGTGGAGAAATACCAAGGACTCAGGGAAAAGCTAAAATGAGAATGGCAGGTGTAGTGTCCATAGTAATCGGAGAACTTACCACAGTGACTCCAACACTGGAAAGGTGACTCCAATGGATACCTGGAGAAACATCTGATATCCAGTCCAGAAGAGCTCAGTTCAAGGAACAGCTAAGATACTAAGAAGAGCTCTCAAGGGCTCTGGTGGAGGACCCGACCAATAGACGAAGTGCCACCCATCCCCTAACCTCAATTCATGTCTTAATCCTAAACCTAACCAAGAAACGACACCTCTTCCTGTGGGATCTGGATCCTTATGTAGTACTAGAAAAATGGTGCTTACATTGTAGCAGAAGAAAGGAAGGAAACAGACCTGAGAGTTTCCAGTTTGCAGTGTGGACTTTTCAACCCAGAAGACAGCAGCTCCACTCCTGAATCCTGCAGGTTGTTGTTACTGAGGTCCACTTCTGTCAGGTTAGAGGACGGAGAGCTGAGAACTGAGGCCAGAGCTTCACAGCTTCTCTCTGAGAGGTTACAGTCCTTCAATCTGAAGAGATGGAGATCAAAATTACTGAGAAAAATGAGATGGTGTGAAGCAAAAGCAAAAAAAGTATTTACCAAGACTGAAAAAAAGCTCTTTAATAAGAATGAGTCAAACTTAAGAGCAGAGGAATGCATGTCAAAACACTAAAACTGAACAAAATGGGATTTCATCAAATCCTTTCATGTGGAAAAATGGAGTTTTGAATGATGATTTAATCAGTAAAGATTGAGCTGCAAATGTGACTTGATGGGCTTTTTTTGTGAAAATCCTCGCAGATGTTTGCAAACAGTGGGACACTAAATGATGTATTCACATAATATTCCAGACTGAACCAAATGATATGATGTGAATAGTTACTTGTCTTTCAATCACTGTGTCATGAATAGTGAAATAAAAATGATAGAGACAGAAAGGAAGTAATTATTAAAGGAAAGAACAAACAGTAAAATTCCATTAATACAAATTCTACTGTTTTTGGATAACAAATACATTTTCTGATGCAGGACATTTGCTCTTCATTACATAATTCCCATAGCCATGTGACAATATAGGGCAACAGCAAGGCCAAGAGTAGCTGTGGCTGCAAAGTAGTTTATTACTGTTAATGTGTGCTTGAATGACTCAATGTTGTGTAAAGTGCTATGCAAGAACAGGACATTTACCAATGTAAGTCTACTTAACCCTGGAAACACTTTTGGGATCAAAATGGCTTATTTAGTTTGACTTTCTTTACTTTTTTAAACAGATAGAGATCAGAGATCAGAGACTGCTCACACAACTTTTGTTTCACTTTTATGAGGGGAAACATTTTGGTACCAGATTAGAAATGTCAGACACATCAGATTTTTAAACGGCGTATAAAACAACGTGAAGTATAACGATCCCACCAAAACAACGTTTTTTTTTTTGCAGATAAACCATCTAAATGTTGACATTCTAGTGTAATGTTGTTTAGTTCCACATAAAACAGACTCGTTGCTGGCCTTAGGATGAATGGTACCTGTAGCAGTTGAATTCTCCTATTTGTTAAAAATGGTAACGGATTTAAGTCACACATAAACATTCGAGTATAAAAGCATCTCACTCAGACACATGGCCATGCTTAGTGCAAGTCAGAAATCAGAATGACAATGTGGAGACAGAGTGGAATGGGTCTCCTTTGCTCTGACTATTAGTGTTGATCCTTGCAGGACAGACGACTGTCAGACTGGCTGCAGCTCTCAATGTTCACTCAGGCCACAGCAGAGGAAACTTTGGAAGGTTATGATTTTTCAGGGGCATTTCTTACACTTGAACAACATTTACAACTTTGTTATTGAACACGTTCTGAGAAAAGTGACAATTAAACATTAACATTTATGTTTTCTAAAATGTCTTTAGTCATTGCACAGAATCACTGGTCACTCTTTTCTGGCTTTAACTTCTGATCAAAAGCTAGTACTTACAGAACTTTGTTTGAAACTTTGACCACTGGCATCAGTCTGAAAAGAGCCTCCTCTGAAGCATTGTATTTCTTTAGGTCAAAAACGTCCAGATCTTCACCTGATGTCAGTAAGATGAAACCCAGAGCTGACCACTGAGCCGGAGACAGTTCATCTGCGGATAAACTTCCTGAACTCAAAGACTGTTGGATCTCCTCCACTAGAGAACGATCACTCAGTTCATTCAGACAGTGGAGCAAGTTTATGCTTTTCTCTGCAGACACATTCTCATTGATCATCTTCTTAATGTACTGAACTGTCTCCTGATTGGTCTGTGAGCTACTTCCTGTCTTTGGAAGGAAACCTTGTAAAAGAGTTTGATTGGTCTCCAGTGAAAGACCCAGGAGGAAGCGGAGGAAAAGGTCAAGGTGTCCATTTGGACTCTTTAAGGCCTGGTCTACAGCATTCTGATGGAGCCTTGTTAGGTTTAACTTAAAAATTTTTTTTAAAACATTTCTAAAACTGGATGGTTGGTCTTCCATTAAGTTAATTCTTGAGTTAATGAAGGTGAAATGGACATAAAGAGCAGCCAGAAACTCCTGAACACTCAGATGGACGAAGCAGAACACCTTGTCCTGGTACAGCCCTCTCTCCTCTTTAAAGATCTGGGTGAACACTCCTGAGTACACCGAGGCTGCTCTGATATCGATGCCACACTCTGTCAGGTCTGATTCATAGAAGATCAGGTTTCCTTTCTGCAACTGATGAAAAGCCAGTTTTGCAAGAGACTCAATCATCTTCCTGCTCTCTGGACTCCAGTGTGGATCTGTTTCAGCTCCTCCATCATACTTGACCTTCTTCAGTTTGGTCTGAACCACCAGAAAGTGGATGTACATCTCAGTCAGGGTGCTGGGCAGCTCTCCCCCCTCTCTGGTCTCCAACACATCCTCCAGAACTGTAGCAGTGATCCAGCAGAAGACTGGGATGTGGCACATGATGTGGAGGCTTCGGGATGTCTTCATGTGGGACATGATTCTGCTGGCCTTCTCTTCATCATCTCTGAATCTCTTCCTGAAGTACTCCTCCTTCTGTGGGTCAGTGAAGCCTCTGACCTCTGTCACCATGCCAACACACTGAGGAGGGATCTGATTGGCTGCTGCAGGTCGTGTGGTTATCCAGAGGAGAGCAGAGGGAAGCAGTTTCCCCCTGATGAGGTTCGTCAGCAGAACATCCACTGAGGTGGACTCTGTGGCATCAGTCAGGATCACCTCGTTGTGGAAGTCCAGATCTAGTCGACTCTCATCCAGGCCATCAAAGATGAACAGAACCTGGAAGTTTTCAAAGCTGAAGATTTCTTTGGTTTCAGTAAAGAAGTGATGAACAAATTCCACCAAGCTGAACTTTTTCTCTTTCAGCACATTCAGCTCTCTGAAAGTGAATGGAAATATGAGCTGGATGTGCTGGTGGGCTTTGTCTTCTGCCCAGTCCAGAGTGAACTTCTGCGTTAAGACTGTTTTCCCGATGCCAGCCACTCCTTTTGTCATCACTGTTCGGATTGGTTCATCTTTTCCAGGTGGGATTTTAAAGATGTCTTCTTGTCTGATTGTTGTTTCTGGCCTATGAGGTTTCCTGGATGCTGTTTCAATCTGTCTGACCTCATGTTCATCAAGGACCTCTCCAGTCCCTCCATCTGTTATGTAGAGCTCTGTGTAGATCTGGTTCAGAAGAGCTGCACTTCCTGCTTTAGCAATCCCCTCAAACACAGACTCGAACCTCTTCTTCAAGGAGGATTTAAGTTTAAGTTGGCACTTCTCCACAGCCCCTGGAAGTCAAGACAAAAAGAAAAGGGTCTGATCTGTTGTGGTTTCTTGATTATAGTCAGAATATAATCCAGTTTTCAAATGAAATGTATTGACACATATTCAATTTGAATGTTTCAATTAATTACTTCTCTGTAATTCGTTGTTTTAAATATGATCTACAGCAGTTTCCTCTACTAGAACCACTCGTCTAAAGACTTCATGAGACTTTAGACGACATAACATATTTAATATTTTCTCAAACTAAACATACTAGTTTTCTGCATAAAATTTGGTAGAGCACTGGACTGGGTCAATAGTACTTCAAATAAGGGGCTAATGTGGAATACAGAGTCTCAATTGTTCATATAAACTCTTCAGTAGTTCACCAAAGAGTTTAATTTTTCACTTTTAGTGAAAATTTACATCCAGACTTTTAGTTTTTGCCTTTTCCAAAGTTTAATCCCCAATGTGAATTTAAGAAAACACACACTGATTCGTCCCAATAACTGCACAGACACACATACAAAATGTATATGTATACGTGTGTGAATACATAAAAACGAGCTTTTTTCAGCCACCTCTTAAGAAAACTATTAAATGAAGAGCCACCATTACAGATTTTGTGAACTTACCTTCTGTGCAGGATGAAGCAGAACATAAACGCAGCTCAGAACACAGGTATGAATCAAGTGCTCTGAGGTGATGGATTGTCTTGCTGCAGGCTTGATCCCCTTTTTGGATCACAGTGTTGAATAAATCCCTTGCTTTATTGGCTCTGACTGGACTCTTCTCAAGTATGGACTCTTTCTCCAACTCATTCAGGACACTATCTGCCACAAGAGCTTCAAGCAGTTGGGTGATGTTTTCTGCTGACACCCTTCTAACCAATTCCCTCTGAATTCTGGTAAGCTCACTCACTGCAAAAAGGAATACAGGTATAATTAAGACATAAAATACTGAGACAAAATAAAGCATGAAACTATTCAAATTTTTGTTTTTGCGTGTTAAGATATGTTGTGGTTGTCATTTTCTGGAGTCCTACAAAACAGAATAAATTGTGAAATATCATAATCCCTCCATATGCTGATTACCAGTTTACTTTTATTCTATACAATTTTAATCAATTCATAAATACTGAAATAATCCCAAAGTTATTAAACTAGAATATAAGGGGTATTTTCAGTTGTTTTACACTTTTTTGTTTAGTGCATATTTCCACATGTGTTATTCATAGTTTTGATGCCTTCAGTGTGAATCTACAATGTCAATAGTCATGAAAATAAAGGAAACTCATTGAATTAAAAGGTGTGTCCAAACTTTTGGTCTGTACTGTATATACAGTATATATGTGTGTGTGTGTGGATATACATATATACATATATACATATGCAGATAGATAGATAGATAGATAGATAGATAGATAGATAGATAGATAGAACAGAGACAGACAGACAGAACAGTCTGGCAGCTGCAACAAAAGCCAGAAGCTGACACTACTCAGCCCTGGCAGTTTCCAGATGTGCAACCATAGTTTTCCACGGCCATGATTTGAGCTCTGCCCTGTTGTCAGGACTTTGAGCCTCTTCAAGTTCCTGCTGTTACCACAACAGATGACAGCAGAACAGATGACACTACCAACCATGTTTGCTCAATCAGAAGTGCCAAGAATAAAAGGATCATAAACGCTGTTCAGTAAATATTAAGCAAAACACTTTCAAACTGTCAAATAAAAATTGTACAACTTTTATTTCACCCCTTTCATCTATGATAATTCACAGCTGAATGATTTGTTCTTTTCAAAAGACATTATTCCGAATTAATTTATTAAACCTCCTTAAATTTTCGACAAACATCTACATGTAGTTTTTCTTTTAGGTAACCTGGTCAGTTAGAGTCTTAAAGTGTATTTTATGAAACATCCAGTTATTCTACGTCTCAAACAGATACCTGACATGTTTCGACGTTCTACTTCCGTCTTCGTCAGATATGCCTCAGCTGTTGTTCCCAATATAAGAAAACCTCAAATCAGCTGTATGACGACCGCTGCAAACAGGAAAATCACGTCATGGACTGAGAAAAGGACAAAAATAATCCACTGAGAGGACAATATCAGCGTTTAACCATTTAGAGGCAATAAGGAAGCAAGCTCATACAGCCAGGAACAGGTGCGCACAACACTGCCTCTCCGGCTGTAATGCGCGCTCCCGACACAGGGGGAACAGATTTTAGCTTCGCAAGCTGGGGAACAGAATTGCGCACAAGACCCACAACACCTGTTAGAGGCAAATGCACCTGCAGGGGCGTGGCAGGGCCACATTCCTTATATGGACATATGACCATTGCCCTCCCGAGATGAAGGCACTAATTCCATAACAAGTATGTCACGTTTTTTACTCTTGAAATCTTCATTGATTCCAGCTGTTAAAAACATAATAATCAACAACTTAACTGCGCAAGTTTTTAAAGAAAATCTGATTAATTACGCTGTTTCACAAAACCAGGACAACGGATTTAAGGCGGGATTTTCCTAATATCCTGGCTGAATTAAACCTGGACTCGGTTTTTCACAAACACAGTAGCACATAAGTTACTATGGGGATGTATCCTGTTCTGCTGCCTGCTCCAGACCAGGCTAATGTTGAAACATGTACTTACTTTACACCATAAACATACATTCTGCCTCTATCAAGGGGGATTTCTGAATCCTGATTTTGTGAAATAGTATTCCTGTGACCGTTAAAACAGACCATGAAACAATATTTTAATATTTTACTTTGCTTGAATTCCTCATTTCTTAAAACAAGATTATCCTACTGTTACAAAACGATATATTTACAACTATTATAGTTTGTTGGTTGTACTCTTTTTTTAAATTACAACCACAGACAACTTAACTTCATCATTTGCTAAGTGTGGAGCCGATGCTATTTGTATAAAAAGTAAATAACACTGTGCTGTACTGGAGTAGGTCAACTGAGCCAAAGCAAAAGGGAGATTTGTAAATGTGCATAAAACATTTTGTGTTGGAAATATTAGTTTAATTATGCTAGTTTTAATGATGTTTAACTTTAGCGCATGTTGAAATATTAGACTGATCATGATTGCTTTGAGTAGGTTAGATTTAGACTCATGGTTTAACCAATACATAACTTAACCCTCCTGTTATGTTCCGGGTCAAATTGACCCGTTTTAAAATTTACAAATTAAAAATAAATAAATAGAAGCATTTTTTTTGCATGAAACGTTTTCTATTTGTCTTAATAGGTGCACTCTAGACATAAGTTGAAAATTTATTCATTTTACACATTTGTACCAAACCCTAGGTCTACTTTTTACATCGATACTGTTCGGGTCAATTTGACCCGGCAGTCAGGTTAAAGTGCAAAAAAAGATTTTAAAATGTCCAATTCTATATGTTTTCTTGCAGTTATGAACCATATTTCACCACACACACACTCACACACAAACACACGCAACCACACACACACAAGCCCACTTTCTCACTATTCTCTTTACTTCACTAGGAAACTGCGAGAAAGCAGGTGTTCACACAACCTTTGACGGGAATCTTTTCTGTTCCTGTGGACAAACTCCACCCACACTGAGTGGACACTCAGCAGAAGTGGAGAAAAACATAAATACTCTCTGCATGACTCATTTATCTTGATTTTAATCAGCGGGTCAATTTGACCCAGAACAGTATGTGTGTCTCAAGTTCAATTATAAAGATCACCCTTTGGTAAAAAAAAAGAAGTATAATATAAAATAATTTACCAAAGGTCAACTTCAAGGAAATTATTGTTTTTTTGTGTCTAGGTTTTTTTCAGTGGACATTAAAAATCTAAATTCCATTTTTTATGTCCAAATGAGTAAATGAGCAGGTTGTCATCATTGATCCTTAATTTGTGAGAAATAATAAAACATCATTGCACAAATATTGATTGAAATGGTTAGTATTGGAGTTAATAATCAGATACAAAAATGTTTTGGAGGAATTTTTTGGTTTCTGACACTATTGCATGATTAAACACTCCCTGGGTCAAATTGACCCACGAACATTTTTGCTGTACCCTAGAAACGAACATAACAGGAGGGTTAATCAGTAAAACATTTTTCTTAGATGTAAAGATCACGGGTCGATTAAAATTAGTCCATGTAGTAGAGCTTTTATAGTAGATCACATTCTTAAGAGTGTACAAGTCATATATTCCTCTGAAAAAATCTCTTACTTCATTATAACCAAAGAAGTAGAAAACTAAACAGAGAATATTAAGTGCAATAGATCTTTTAGTACTGAAATTGATCATGTTTGTTTTATACGAGTTTGAAA
Organism: Xiphophorus hellerii; assembly: GCF_003331165.1. NCBI lineage: Eukaryota > Metazoa > Chordata > Actinopteri > Cyprinodontiformes > Poeciliidae > Xiphophorus > Xiphophorus hellerii. The sequence goes on from NC_045674.1 coordinate 30,743,592, forward strand.
ATATTATATGAAACTTGTGCTAATTTTTGCAATGAAAATCTGCTATTTGATGCACCAGACCGGAGGAGAGGTCAGGAGAGCTCTGTGCAGTTCAGGATCCAGTTTGAGGCAGTTTGAAAGGATGAAAAGAAAACATGGATAGCTGATAAACTTCGGTCTCACTTTTTGAGTAAAATTTTTCCTTATAGAATAAGCACATCTGTTGCTCCTACCCTGGGAAAGTACGCAGGGAGGACGTCTTAGACCAGGGGTGCCCATAGTTGGTCCTCGAGGGCCGGCATCCTGCATGTTTTAGTTCTCTCCCTGGTTTAACGCACCTGGATCAAATGATGGCTCGAAGGCCTAAGAAGAACATTGACATGCTGAAAAGGTTGTTGGTATCACCAGGGAGAGAACTAAAATGTGCAGGATGCCGGCCCTCGAGGACTGACTTTGGGCACCCCTGGCTTAGACAATGGATAGATTCATCCCTTGACCTTGGTAACACCTGCATGGTCTCTGGCGTGCAAATAGCAAGACGTCATTGGGCTCTACGTCAGAACGCATCCGACAGTAAAAACCCGCCTTGATATAAAATTGAGTTAAAACAGCTAGTCAGAGCGCTGGGCTGGAACTGTTTTTTTTCCTTCCACACGCCGTGGTCTTCAAAGACTCGTTGTTTAGTACAATAAAAAAAATGAACAAGAATGTGTGAAAACTAATGTGTAACATCTAGAAAAGCTATAAATATTCTTGGTGCTTCCAGCATTGCCAGTCAGGACGGTGTCCAGGTATGTTGTCACGGTAACAAGGGTAATCTCCTTGTCTTCCTGTCCCTGCTAGGCCCTCACAGTTTTTGCACTGTAGGTTGCAGGAGCAACATCTTAACACTGTAAAGGGAATCCAGTTGGCTGACTTGAATGATGCTGCAAATTTACTGCAGTTGATCTCACCTGTTAGTGAATGATCCTTTTCATGTAGGTGAGATCTAATGGAATGGCATTTTTTGGTCTAACATTCATGCTATAGAATGTTTAGCAAAAAAACATTCCATAGCTAGAACGCTAAACATTCTATAGCAAAACAAGACATCACTTTAACAAGTTGAAAAACTGACCAGACGTCTCATGAATCGGCAAGTCGCTCAAAGAGTTGTGCTACTATCAAATGTTGAATGTAGATTCCGCAAAAGAGAATCTACATTTTAGTGTTGTTTGGTTTCAGGAGATTGCCTGCTCTCTCTAAGCAGCATTGTGAGAGTTGAACACAAACCTCTCTGTATGCAGAAGCATTTTCTGGAGTTGAATGTGAGGCTATCTGACCGACAGCCACTGGCTTAAATCAGACCAAACCAGAACCACAGAGGCCGATCTACAGCAGAATGTCTCTGAACAAATAGAGGTTTGACTTCTTTGTTGCATTGCATCATTGTCCAAACCAAAATGACTCCTAAAGGTCTTATAAATTTGTTGAGTTTTATCTACAAATGACTTGATTATCTTAAGGGAAAAGCTGGTTAAAGAACAGGATGATTCTGACTCTTCAGAAAAACACCAATAGTACTTCAGATTTTTTTTTTTTTTAAATGAAGTGCAAGTAAAATCTCTGACCTTTTGAAAGAAAGTAGTATTCCCAACAGTTCTGCCCTGGTAGGCACTTGTCACCCTGGCAACCAAAACACTGCAGGAAAGACGTGCTGTCCTCTGTATTTTAAACACATCACATGCCTCCTCACTGTGTGGTTTTTAGTTGTGTTCTCATTTGAACCAAGCTGCTGTAGGTCATCCTGAGAAGCTGCTGTTATTGACAACCATGTATAGACCAAAGGAAAAAAAACTCCTACAGCCTGTAGCAGTGGCTAACAAAAACAGAAAAAAAAGAAACAACATTCTGATAAAGTTTCATTTTTATGGAGTTGAATTAATATGTGTGTGTGCACTTACCCCAGCATGCACAGTGAATACCAGCTTTGTTCAGTTCTGGTAGTGAAATAAAAAGTCCTACTCTACAGCTTGACACTAATTAGATCAATATTTACCGGGTATTGTGAAAGTATTCTATCCTGGATGCAATATTCTCTGTACATGCCAGACCTTTTATTTTGCATAAGTCAGATTTTAGTCAATTAATTGTTTTTCTTACATAATATTCCTGGTAAAGTTGTTTATTATGTGAGAGTCACATGAACTAAAGCAAAAAAAAAAAGACATCAAAACCAATGGGCCAGCCTGATGTTGGTTTAATATTATTATTATATTATTACAGCTTACTATTTATTACTATTTTGTGAACTCTGCTCATAAGTATTCCTATTGTCAAGGTTAAAGTAGTTTTAGAAAATGGCTTCCTGCAGTACAACTGTGCCAAGCAGCATTTGACAAATTAGGATTTAAAACTTCAACATAAACTGAAAGCATTTGTTTGTCATAAAGTGTAGTTTTAAAGTGGAAGAGGCAGCCTCTAGATCAGGGGTCTCAAACTCCAGTCCTGGAGGGCCGCAGTCCTGGAGGGCCGCAGTCCTGCAACCCTTAGATGTGCCTCTGCTGCACCACATCTGAATAGAATAATTAGGTCATTAAGGCTCTGGAGAACTGATCTACACAAGGAGGAGATAATTAAGCCATTTCATTCCAGTGTTTTGTACCTGTGGCACATTTAAAAACTGTAGGTCTGCGGCCCTCGAGGACTGGAGTTTGAGACCCCTGCTCTAGATGAAGAATATTTAATGACCAAAAATTTCATATATATATATATATATATATATGAGGCAGAGCAGAACAAAATCAGGCACCCAGGAGCAAAACACAGAAAGGAAACAACAGGGAGATAACGGGGTTATACAGGAGGAACCAGCAAGGAGTGACTGAGAATGAGGTCGATTACTGAACAAGAAGCAGATGGCTGATTAGAAATGGGTTGCAGGTGTGAGGGGAGGGAGAGAGAGAGAGATACACATAAACTAGAATAATTAAAGAAGGACTGAATTAAAGTAAGACAGATCTGATAAAAAAAAGAAACTAAGGAATACTTAATTATCAAACTTGAATGAAATAATCAAAACACCAAAACAACCCAATATCCTAACATTATTATCATTCATTGTTTACAAAATACATAAAATAGAACAAGGTGGTATTTTAGGGTTTTGCCATGGTCTAAATCCAAAAGATTATCAAGTAAACTAAGAGGATGTTATGAAAATCTAAAAAGAGAAAATATGACTCCAACTGGACAGAAGAAAAACCTCAAAAATTACATTTGGTTTATTAAAAGAAACATCTCACAAGAAAGACTTTATTAGTGCCTTGACTTTTTATCAGATGAGGGTTTTTTTTGTCTCAAATAAACATGCCTGCAGCAGGAGGATTATGTTTACATTAATCATCCATTCAATTCAAATTAATGTACATTTTAAATTCCTCCCAGTTGCTCTAACAGCTACAATACTTTCGTCTATAACCATTAGATTTTCTTTTCTAAACTTTTCTAAATTTTCTAAATTATACAGCATTAAGTCTCCTATTTATTCTTCTGGTTGTTGTTGTGCAGTGCGCTCCGTTGCTACAGGCTAGTCCTGGAGGAGTGAGGCAAGTCAATTACTAGATAAAATCTACTTTCTCTGTAGATAGAAGATGCTATAATCAGTTGGAATGATAGGCTGAAGTTGATTGCACTGTTTGATAACAAGAATCAGTTTGGAAAAGCTCAACTTGACTTTGAATCTGCCCGTTTGATTGGAATAAATTGTTTTTGTAAAGTGCCTTGAGAATATTTCTTGTAAGTAATATAAACTAAATAGTATTAAATTACTCAATATATAATAATATAATAACAATATAATAATATAGAAATTTGTAAGTAGGAAGCTAACAGAAAAAATACAATTATATATACAGTATATATATATATATGAAAAATAAGTTAAAGGGGTTGTATGTTTTCCAGGCACATTGCTCCATTTTACAGCACAAATAACCATGTTCCCTTCAGTTGTTATAAAAATGCTGTATATATCAAATATTGTTTGAAAGAAAATTGACTTTGTATTTTAATGCCTTGAAATTGGGCCTTTATCTGTATAAAGAGCCTCTTGCATCATCACAACATGGTTCTTTAACAACGTTTTTACCAGCGTTGCACTGAGAAGTAGCTCATATGATGAGTTCAGCAAATGCACAGTTCCACCAGGTGTTTGCTAATTGCTGATGGCTAGTCTGAAGGAGCTGAGGGGAGGAGTCGAGCTCTGTGAGAACCAGCTTCATCCTGGAAGGCAGAGCTAGGTCCAGCCAGCACGGCTGAATGGTTGCCATGGGACATTAAATGATTTCTCTAACATGCAAGAAAGAATCAAGGAAACACTCCAAGAATGTTTTTGATGAGGGAATGACATTATAACATAGCTAAAAACGTCAATTTTACATAATATTGTCCCTTTAAATGAGGTAAATGACATAATCTTAGCAAATGTCCCGAGTAAACACAACAAATTGAGACAGGTTTTCTGGACTCATTTAAGATTTAAGTGTAAAAAAAATACTAAGCAGAAAAAACACATAGATAAAAACCCTATATATATCAAATATTTAAAGCACTAATCAAACAGAAGTGCATAATATTTAGAGCAGTTCTGTAACAGTCTGTCTGGCCTCCTTTGGATGTGTTGGTACTGTTTGTCTGATGGCAGCAGATTGAAGCGCACATAGAGAGGATATGATGAGTCTCTGACCGTGATCAGAGTTCCTCTTAAACTGATGCTCAACGAAGGCAAAAACTCTCTGGTTTCAGATCTCCTCACTAACCTCTCCAGCTCTTTCCTCCCCAAAGCTCTGTGTACTGTTTTGAAGATGCTGGTGAGGAGTATTGTTTCCTTCAGTTTCATCAGTAAGTGCAGTCTCTAGTGGTTCTCTTTCATCAGGTGAGGTCAGAGAAATGTACTCAAAAGTGTCGGGCACTGTTTGTCTGCTTTCTAGTCGGCTGCTCCTGAGACAGCGTACCGTAAATACCAGGAGCTCTTGAGATCTTCCATACAGGAGGATCTTTTCATTTTGGTCACGATTCATCTCATGAACATATGTGAGCGCTGCTGGAACACTGACGATGCAGTAAATCAATACTGCATGGCCTTAGGAAGCATCTCCTTCACAACAACAGACCAGAGCCTAATTACCACATCAGAATCCCTGATCTGCTGCTCCATTCTGCCACTATGCTTCACTTTGATCACACATCTTAATGCTGGTGGGATCAAAGTAAACTGCTGCTTTTTGCCTTTAGACACTTACCACTTACCCTATAGTTCGCATCACTGTTAAACAGACTTTATGTTTCCTTTGCGTATGTTAGCAAAACAAATCTTACGTTTGCTCTGGGGGGGGGGGGAAGCAAAATGTGTGTTTACATAAAGCACTAGGTTTTTTCTTGTTCCTGACTGTGGGGCGTAAAACTACACACGTCCAATTCAAAGGGGAAATTCCTCCACTGGAACAGAAGCAATTAGTGTCTGGCGGGGGCCGAGAATGAGCCAAGTTGGGTTCTTTTACATGACTGAGTTTAGAAATTTTAATTTTGACATTTAGAAGTTGGTTTTCCAATTTTTTATAAAAGCCTATGCCTACTGAAAATGTCCATAACAATAGAGGCTAAAAGTGAAACATAGCAACAAAGGTGTAAAGGAGACTGCAAGTATTTTTTCAGTCAGCAGGGGGTGGGGGAGGGTTGCTTGTTGTGTTCAAAAATAGATCTTTTTTTCTTGTCAGGTGGCAGTGAAAGCAGATTTAACATGTTGAGCCTGCTGTCATCGGAAGCAGAAAGGTGGGGAAAATACTCAAAAGACAGAGTGAGAATCTTTTTTTCTTCATCACCAAGCTATAAAATGAAAAAAAGAACGTACAGAAAACCGACCTGCTGTCATTGCTGTTTTATTTATTTGAACCTAATGAAAAATGGTTCAGGCTTTGCCAGGTTCTAAAATGATGCAAAAAATTGCTTCAAGTGTACAGAAACACAGAAAGAATCCCACGCCGTCATTATTTATTAAGTAGAGATGGAGAAGAAAGACGTGTCAAAAACTAAGTACTCTCACATTCAGTAACTTGTGGAGCCAGAACAGTTATCTGTCTGGGGTTTTCAGTCAATCACCTCATTGTGGACTAATCATGGTTCCCTCTTCTTTACAGCCTTGCTTCATTGCCTACATCAACTTTTTTTTTTAACATTTGATTCTAGAATACTTTAGTACACAGATGAATTATGGATGAAATCAATGACCAGGTGTCCAGGTCCTGTGGCCACACAACAAGCCCAGAGCATTACCCCTCCACCTCTGTGACTAACAAATGAAATGAAAGCAACACGGATGGACAGAGATTTTTATTCAGATTTTTCACACAGTTCTAGGTTAGTTTGGATTTTTTTTTTCTTCAATGAAAGCATCGTCTTAAAGCTGCATTTTGTATTCACACAGGTTATCTCCATGCATGTTGATATGTCTGATGATCTGAAAAACGAACGTGTAATAAAAAGGAAAAAGATGGCTGCCAATAGTTTTTCACTGCACTGCAATCACAGTCTGATGTTCTACTGGTAGGATTTAATCTAAGGATTAGCCGAGTTGGACCTTATTTAACATAAATGAGAACCTGCAAGCAAGCAAGCCTCTCTTCTTCAAAGGTTAATCTATTTACAGTCTTCTTCCAGTCTGGCTTGTGCTAATGTGATTAAAGAGAGAAGATAAAAAATGTCTGTTATTATCCATCAACACGGAACTGCACTTTCTTCAGTTCCGTAATATAATTGCACCAGGACAATATTCAATCAACAAACACAAAAGAAGGATTAAATCAAGTGCTTCTAAGGTTAGTTTGATTCAAGTAATTGCAATGTAAAGAGTCACGATCAATCAAAACTATTTATTTCTGCCCTTTTTTTATTTTAGCAATTGCCTTTTCTTTGTTCTCAGATAATCCAGACGGAAGTTTTAATCCTGGTATTTTCTGTACGAGTCCAACATTATTCCATCTTCACAGATCTTTTTTTTCTTTTACTAACGTTAGTACATTCTTTGTGAAAGATGAAAAAGAAAAAGAAACGAGAAAGATAAAGAAAAGAGTCTGAGTTGAATGTTGCAGAAAATTATAAATCCAAACCCAGAACAGCCTGAAAAAAAAAACAAAAAAACATACATCTGGTGCAGACTTTTAATTAACATACTTCTTTGGTCTCACATTTAAAAGTTTAAAAAACTTTAAAGCTGCATATAGGAATTTAATAAAACATTAAAAAAGCCAAAAATAAGAAAAATTAATTAGAAGCATGGCATAGTTAAAAAAGAACTGATCAAACAAACACAGTTGGGATTCAGGAACTGCGTCAGTGTTTGGCTTGTGTAATTATTAATAATCCATCCATCCATCCATCCATCTTCTTCCGCTTATCCGAGGTCGGGTCGCGGGGGTAGCAGCTTCAGAAGGGAGGCCCAGACTTCCCTCTCCCCAGCCACTTCTTCTAGCTCCTCCGGAGGAATCCCGAGGCGTTCCCAGGCCAGCCGAGAGACATAGTCCCTCCAGCGTGTCCTGGGTCTTCCCCGGGGCCTCCTCCCGGTGGGACGTGCCCGGAACACCTCACCAGGGAGGCGTCTAGGAGGCATCCTGACCAGATGCCCGAGCCACCTCAACTGGCTCCTCTCGATGTGAAGGAGCAGCGGCTCTACTCTGAGTCCCTCCCGGATGACTGAGCTTCTCACCCTATCTCTAAGGGAGAGCCCAGCCACCCTACATTATTAATTATTAATAATTATGATCGATAATTTATTAGTAATAAAATGATGAATAAATTGGAGTTTCAAAACCAGAATATCTGGACTCATTACTCTGACATGTCCGACATGCTACAGGACAGCAGACACTCACAGACACCAGATGAACAGACACACTTATCGATAATTAACTCTGAGGATTTATTAACAAAATAGCTCAGCCTTCCAGTCAAAATATCCAGTCAATAGCGACTGATAGACAATCTAACTGCAAAAGAAAATGAAAAAAATATTGAATAATAAGTGAAGGATCAAATGAAATTAACAGACTATGATGAAACGTAATGGAATAATAAAATATTTTTGGCTAATCATTAAAAACAACGAAGGATCAGCGGAACCAATTATACAGTGATATTACTACTCGAAGTAAAAAGGGACGAATCATAAAAACTCAGACATGTGCTTCCAGTTTCCAGACCAAGGAAAACATGGCTTCAGAGCTCTTTAATACAACAACGGAGCGAGTGTGTGTGTGAGAAAAAGATCAAAAGAGGGTGACCTTGGTTTTAGCTTGTTATTTAAATTTCTAGTTTGGATGCAGTCATTTCAAAAATCGAGCCAGCATGAGTCACAAAAACAATAATAATCACACAGCATACAGTCAGCAACTCCAACGACAAACATTCAACCAACATGCCTTAGTGAACTTTTTTTACTCAGCCCAGACACTTCATGGGAGCTTTGCCCTTACTATGAGCTGATTGGGGTCATTCAGATTCAAAATGAAGTTTGCAGACCGGTCCAAGAGAAAGGGTCCATAGCTGGAACAGCAGGATGGGTCTTTGGAAAGAGCTACGAGTCGACTGAGGGAGAGCCCACTCCGAAACGGCTTCTAACTTGGCTACTCTATTGATTGGAGTTTGCAAAACAGCCAATCCAGGAACGCATTCGTTTTCCTTGGCAGTGATTGGCTGAACACCCAAAAGCAAACACAAGAAAGACTGTAGATATTAACTTTTATGGTAGTGCTAAACTTCCACTGTGCATGTTAATGCATAGTAAGGTATATTCAGCGTGTTTTGTGAAGAATAGGAAGTATTCTTAGACTTGGTTTCGAGTATTTTATCTATTCACTGTTCTGTATACCAGAGATCCTCTGAATACATGGCCTTCCATCTAAACTGGAGCCAGCTTAGGTTTGAATTAATGAGAGAAGCCAAGAGCTCCATGGAAATTTTACCATGGAGGGATTCACATCTTTGGTCAGAGAACATGAGACGGGTCATGACACAAGCAGGACCAAGTCTCCCTCAGGGGCGTTTTCAGTTATTTACACTTTCCAAAAGTGTGGATTCTAAGCTTGATGTCAAATACATACAAATGAAAAATGGAATGAAGATTTGGTCTTTTGAATGTTGCCACTCTGCAAACAAGATTAGTGAGAAAACAGCTTTCAAAGTTTCTAAAGAATTTTGTCCAAATCTGTAACAAAGGGTGTTCACTCACATTACTTTGTAATAACCAGCTTCAAAAGAATCAAATTGTTCTTGAACGTCACGTCACTACCTATCACCCCCCACCATCTGACCACAAGAAGCAGACAATACAAATGCGACATGTTAGACAATGTTTTCTTTCAGTCAGAAGAAAGCATTATAATTAGCTAATAAATGCAGTTAGTTAGTGCAGGGCACAGCACTGCTCACCCACCTGGTCACCATCAGATCGCACTAATCACAGCTGGAGAAGTGCAGGGCCAAGCAGGCCAGGCCTAGATTTGTGTGCCGGTGGCATGTGGTTTATAGTGGCAGTGTTCAAAAAATAATAAAAGTTCTGAAACTCACTCAGACACTGAAAACTGTTCTTGTAGAAATTAATTCTTCTGATCATATGAATAATCCTACCATTGTTTTCTACCTACTGATACCTTTCTGGTGGATGTTATTATCTCTGAAGCGCCTCGGAACTATAAATGGACCTGGCCTGGGTTCTTAACGGTGACCGACAGGTGCAAACCCGCAGGATGGCTTAACGGGCTGCAAACACATGTAAAAACAAAAAACAAACATGCAGCAATAACAGAAAATAAAAGCAAAAACCTTTGCTTTTGCACTTGTCAGCCACCGCAGTTCTCCCTTCCAACAGAGTGGTGGCGATGTTAAGTAGTCCTGTTTTTTTTTTTTCAAACTTTCATCTAATTGGCATTTGGTTTCACTTTTTGGTTTTCTTAATTTGTTGGTGGAAAACTAAAGCTACACATCACTAACCTAAACCAGGACAATCCTGGAATCCTGGATCACACACTCAAAGTGGTTCCCCTCCACTGTCTTGAGAGAAGACATGTTCATTGCAAAACCAAACTCTCTGTTGCACAACATTGAATATTCTTACTTAATGTGTGTACTTATGAGTGTTTCAAACCAAAGGCAAATCTCTTGTTTGGGCACACAGTGTACCATCACATTCACATCTGGTGCAAATGGGAAAACTGGCCAAATCTTCCAGGCCACTTGTCACATCTAGCTGAATAGAAACATTTTTTGTTGTTGTTGTTTTATACACAGGACATCATGTGTCTTTACCATCAACTGCACTGTCTTCTACTCCTCAGTGCAAAGTGTCACCCTAAAGTGCACTGAGTTTAGCTGTTCAGGAACCTTCTTCCCACACGTAATGAGCATGATGTTTTCTGAAGAGGACAGACGCAGCTGGGGACAAGTTGTGTGTGGCTCTCCAGCTTTTTCTATCTGGAGGCTGAAGCTTTCTGAGCTCTCTGGCTGTGTGTGAAGCATGGCATTTAACGCATTGCTGCATCTTTGGTTGAAGGTTGTTGTTTAAAGTTTAATGAGAGCGTCATACTGTGGACTGAAGCCTTGCGTTTTACTCTTCCAACAATAACTAAATCATAATTTAACAGAAATTTAGTCGTAATCCAGCCACGCTTCACACATTTTTTTGTTGAGCCATTCAGGCGTTGAATTTGAGCCTCTAACGAGGAACAGCGTTCCTCATCTAAGCTGAATTTCTGGTCTGTGTTGCTGGACTGGCTCCACAATTAATCAGAAGTTCAGTTGCTGTGTGCTGTGGTGGCGTAGCGGATAGAGCGTTTGGAGGCCTTGAGTCCTCGATGCGGCCGTCGCGGGTTCGATTCCCAGACCCGGCGATATTTGTCGCATGTCTTCCCCTCTCTCCTTCCCCCTTTCCTGTCAGCCCACTTTCATATAAGGGACACTAGAGCCCACAAAGACCCCCTGGAGGGGAGAAAAAAAAAAAAAAAGAAGTTCAGTTGCAACAGTTTGGTAATAAAATAGTTGCCAAATAACCATTTCTGACAACAAATTTGTGTAAGCATGTAAGTAAGCATTTGTAATGTTCATTGATGTAGCAGCATTCACAGACAGAAGCCATCAAGTGGTGCATAAAAACAGAGCAGAAAGATTCAAAACATGATGATGTATTAAATACATATGCAGCTGTAGCTAAATACAATGTGCATAACCTATCCTCTCTAAAAGATTCACTGCAACTACAGATACGCATCAATTATGGCTGCTGGGGAACATGGAGCTATTTAACCTAAAGGCATACACAACTATTAGAGGCTGGTTGTTGGAAATTAATTGTTGGGAACCAGACAGCACAGGGCACAGTCTGCCAAGTGTGGGTGTGATTAGGCTGTTCACAAGGTCTTCTGGAATGAGCTGCAGCTTGTGGGTTTCTACTCTCCTGCCAGTGAGGCTTCCTCCTCTTATCCAATCAATCACCCCGAAACACACGATTGAACAAGTGCCAGTCAAGGAGTGTCAGAAAAGCAGTAATAGTTGTGAAAGTACCCAGCTGTAGCTCATGAGAAGCACGTGTGGAAACCGTGCTGCACCACTGAGTCAGTGGAAGAAAGCCTCCATATGTTAAGTGGCTGCTATTATCGACTAAGTACATGGCGCGTTGTATGACAACCAAAGCTCAGCGTGTCTATGCTGTGATCTCCGATTGGACAAAGTCATCGGAGAGCCAATTATCTAAATATCACATGTCCGTTTTTGCAATATAATGATGTTTGCTATAGGCAGTGAAGAGAGATAATTTCTAAGCTCTATGAATTCTGGAGACTTCATAAACTATCAGTTATTTTGGTGTGATATTTGTTTTAAAGAAGTAAGCATTAACACATATTTAAAGCTTTCTTATTTGTTATATTTTTTAAATCAATACAGAATGAAAAGCTGTCTTCAAATCAGACTCTTGATGAGTTGAGAAAAAGCCTCACCTTTATTCTATAATTCATAACTGAGTACATTTTTACTGTTCCCTCCGGATGTAGGAGGTGATTAAATACATTTAAATTATAAGTAGTCATTAGTAATTTAGCAGCAGAAACACTTCTGACAGATACAGGTGGGCTTTAACGAAGACAGCAGTAATGATCCTATGAATAATAGTTACTGCTCATCAACCTGAGAAGGGTTCAGGGTCTTTCCCAAACAATATGAAGTTTATCATTCCACAGTTTCACAGGGGGAAAAAAAGACAACATTTACCACACATGCCAATCTTCCCAGGCAATTTAGCTTAAGGTCAAGATATGGAATGTTTACAGACGTTCCAAAAAAAAAGAAAGCAAAAGCTCCATCTTAGCTTACATGCCTCACTTAGCATGTTAAATGTTTAGAAGTCGAGTCAGAAAAAGACTGAACAAGAATGGCTTATTGAAATGTTTGCCTGGAGAAAAACAAGTTGCTTTTCACTGAGTTGCAGCACTGGACGTGTAGACTGAGAGCAAGTTGAGGTGTTTGGGTATAATCCACCACATCATGTTTGTATAAAACTAAATGGATCACACAGGGACAATCTATCTGTCTGTCTGTCTGTCTGTCTGTCTGTCTGTCTTTGTTTTAAGTCTGGATTTAAAGGAACTCAGTGTTTATATTTAACACAAATATGTGAAGGAAAGAAATGCGAACAAAAGGCACTCATCTCTCTACTGAATTTCTATCAGTTTTCAGATTAATTTAACTTAAGAAAGAAGATTTGAAAATAAGAATGCTGAAAGAAAGTTCCCAGAACCCTTGATAAGGTTCTGCTCTGCAACAAAAGCAGCCTGGATTTCAGCCTATCAGAGACTAAGACAAGACTTAATTCAAGATGAGATCATAACGACTGGGAGAAAACCTTTAAAAAAAAAAGAAAGAAAAGAAAAATGAATAAAACAAAAATTTCTGAGTTAAGAGCTTTATTTGTTTGACTATTTCTGAAAAGACACTCATTTGCACACTTCAGATCAAGAGTCACATTTGTTGAGCTCGCTTGTACAAATGTTTATTGGTAAAATGGTGAGAAAGTTCTTGTGATCTTTGAAAAGAATTTGCCCTTGAACAGAAAAGATGTCGGAAGATAAAGGATGTTTCAGAAAGACTCTGTGCCCTTAAGACACCTTCTGAGGAGAAAACTGATAAAAGAAGCGATCATGACTTTTACAAGGCTTTCTTAAGAAGAAGAGAATTTTTCCCTCCTTCTGAGAATTATGCTGTGTGATCTTGAGACAGAGGCCCATATAAATTGCTCATAAATATATCTTGTTAATTCAATCTGTACACTCACGTGTTACTGAAAGCAGAACTATTGTTCACATGCCAACCAACGCTGCAGTTTGTGTAAAACTTTCCCTTTCCTGTCAATCTGAGACAGAAACAGAATTAAGACGTTTAGTTGGATTCAAACACCACAGGAATCACTTAAGATCAGCAAAGATAGCATTTAAAAAGCCCTCATGAAACTAATGAAAAATCCTTAGACTTTGTAAAACCACATTTAGCTGTAATTATGCGCTGAAAAAAAGGTTTCTTTGAACCAACTTAGAAAATTACTCTAATTTGTTGCAGCTAATTTTATTGGTTTTTCTCAAGTTCCAGTTCTTATTTTAGTCATTCTAAAATCAGAATTATAGCCTCAGCAAAACTAATAAAACTAGCTGTAACAAATTGAAGTAGTTTTTCAGAAGTTGGTTCCAAGAAGAAAAAAATAAATTAAAATGCAGATCTTTTGGAGTGTTTCCTCATCTACACACCGAGATTTCTGTTTGTTCTTCTTTGCAAGAAAACTCCAGCTTGTTGAGATGGAGAACTTCTCTAGATACCATCTTTGAAGTCTTGCTAGACATTCTCCATTGCATTTGGGCTCGGACTTTGACTGTTCCACTCTAGCGTTTGATCTAAGTCAGTGGTCAATTGCTGATATCAGCATTGAGGTGCCTCAACATCTATTAAAGGCTTGAATAGCTTCGCTGACAGGCTAACTCCTTTTAGCACAACTGGACACAACAATAGTCTTTTCCAGTGTCCAATCAGATTGAATTTCAAATCAGAAATGACCGCCCAGTGGGGGTTTGGATGTAATGCAACAAAATGTGAATACATTTTGTGGACTGTATTGTTCAGTGAAGTAAGGTTTAGGTAAGAACCAGGGACACGTGAGGTCAGCACTCAGAGGCACAGATATCAATGAGCACCCAGTGTTAGCATTCCGGTGTTGTGTGAGCTTCCTGCTGCTCCCTTCAAGTGGAGCGTTTGACGAGAAGACTGAACTCTGTGGGTCGGCAGAAACAGCAATAACAGAGAACATGACCAACCACACCAGGACCATGGCATAGTAATAAACAATGTATAACAAATTTGCTAACATGACATTAAAGAAATCAAGTTTATTCAAGACCTTTTCTTTAGATTCTCAGAGTGGACATTTAAAAGTCCTATTTCAGAAAGTTAAGCTGAGGCAGTGGGACAAAAATGGTTTCACTAAATATAGAGGATTTAGGAGCCAGATGCTGTTAACCAGAAATTTTTGAGTTTTAAAGATTAGAAATGGCATAATTACTTTGAAAAAGTAACTTTAATCGTATTACTGATTACTCATTGAAAAAGTAACTTAGATTACTGATTACTTGATTTAGAAAGAAACTAAGTTACATTAAAAGTAACTTCTAGGCAGAAATGCCCAAATGACCCCAAGAAAATGATATGCAAATATTCCTCATCTATAAAAGCCTGGTTGTTTGGGTCCTGCAGCAGATCATGACTCTGACATGTGAGAGCAGCTCAAAAGCAAAGAATATTGTTTTTTTTAACAATTGAGTGAAGGTCTGTTTGTATTTGTTTCTACCACTGTGCTGGTATAGAATTGAAAATGACTAGTTCAGGTATGCGGGGGAAGAAAAGGACCATGACTAGATCTGTGACAAAAATGCTTTGAAAAAGTCCAGAAGCAGTTTGGCTTTGGGATCATAAAAGTCAAACTTTGGCTGGAAAGCAAAAAAACTTTGAGCCTATTTCAACTGGAAGTCTAATTCTGTGTGATCTCTGTTCATTTTGTTTTTCATCTGAGTCGGATTACTCGGGGGAGAAGCTCCACAGACGGGAGGAAAATACTCCTGAACCAACCAGAGCTGGAATCAGTCAAAAGTCCCTCGTCTGTCACAGCACTTCCTAGAGCCAGCTGGTCACCTTTGACCTTTTTTCCCAATCTATAACCTCGCTGTCTAGAGTCAGTCCTTAGATGTAGGATGAGACCAACTCCGATACACACAAAGAAGAATTGGCTGTTTTTTTTTACCGTAGATACGTGTTTTTCCTCAGAATCTATGGTAAAAATCTACGCTTCTTAACCCAGATGAGTTTATTATTGTTGTGCTGTTCTCGGATTATTTGCAGAAAGGAAAACTTCAGTCAAAACTCTACAATTTCTTATGCTGGCAAAAATACAAAAGGCACCATCGGCAAATGTTACAGAAACTTAACATCTATGAATAAGAACTCGACTAATTATATTAGACAACGATGGGAAAAGGAAGCAGATGTAGTAATTTTACCTGAGGCTTGGATGCATAATTGGAGGAACACTCTGTCTACCACAAATTCCTTAACATGGCGCGATTTCGGCTGGAAGAATCTAATCAGATTTTTTATTACACCGAAGCAGAGGTCGAAGCTGGGTGGTTCACAGCTCTGTTGCTGGAGGGAGTGCGGTGTGGTTTCTGCTGGCTGCTTTCATATTTTTTGGGATTGCCCTCTGCTGAAGACTTTCTGGAAGGATGTTAATCGAGTAATCTATGAAATCCTGGGTATAACTTTAGCCTTTCGTTTTCCGTTATGTACCTCGGAATATTTCCTGAGGGACTCAGTAATGGGGAAGCATACTTGCTGAAGATACTTTTGATTGCAAGCAAGAAATCGATTACTAAATGTTGGCTCCAACCTAGACCTCCAACTCTGAAGCTTCTTGTGCATATTATAAACCTGATCCACAATATGAAAATATTGACTTTTACAATACGGCTCAACAAGGAGAAAGGAGAGAAACTCTGGGAAAAATGGGATCATTTTATTGCCAAAGGTTTGTAACAGATGATGTTTGTGACTCCACATCACTCAGACAGACACCTGGGAGTTTTCCTTGTTGCTTACCATTTGTGATTTTAAACAGTGAAATATCTGTAACATTGTAATGTCCATCAGTGTGAATACATGCCACCTGCCCTAGCCCTCATGTTCGATTGTATGTAATTGTATGCTTAAAAATTGAATAAAAATAAAGCAAAAAAAAAAAAACTCTACAATTTCTCACAAAAAAACATTTTCTTGTCAAAACATCCAACACATCCACCATATAGGCCGATTCTGCTTAATTCAACTAAACACTCTTGTGCTCAACTTAAAACACTCGTGGCATTTACACAAACTGTAAAAACAACTTCACCAGCCCTACACAACACCGTTTGTGCAGACCAATGGAACTATTTCTCTATATGTGACCGATTTTATAATGACCCAAGAGAATAGGAAAAGAAAAAAAAAGATCACACTAAACGCGATCGGCCTCTCTTCGCCTCGCTGGATCAAAGCCTTGCAGCATCAGAGGCTATGTTGTCATTAGCAAGGCAACGTGGGAAGAATCTTCTGAGTGATGAATCCATCAATCTGATGTTCCATCAGTCTGCTCACAGGTTTCCTCTACAACTAGAGTCGGGACACACAATCCACCTTTCACTGCCATGTAGAGAAGAAATCTTTGCTGGCGTTCAGGAGGGGGCAGTACGGTGGACGGTGGGGAACTGCTGCTTTCAGCAGTTAAAAGACACATTCTCTAAGACGACAATGGAGCTCATCTTTGGTTTGCAGCTGCCATAAAGTGAGGTGGTCTGTTCAAAAATGTGTGAATGAGCGCAGTGTTGAAGGACTTAGGTTGGGATAACAATGGAAGATGGGTGATGTTACCAGAGTTGTTGCCCTTGCGTGTTGGCGACAATAATATTTCTTCCTCTTCTTCTCACTATCTATGTTTGCGTCCAATCGTCATGCAAATTTTGAGAGAACTTTTTAAAACGTTGCAAAAAAGAAAAAAGCGAATTTTTCTTTTGTGTGTTTCCATCTACTGGTTTGGAGCGAATCAACAAGGCTACACAAAGCGTGACTTCATCATATGTTGGTGCAGTCGGCTGTAATGAGGAGAAAGTGGAAATTGAAAACAAGCACAGACAACATATTTCAGAAAAATGGAGAGTTCTTTAGGAATGTGTTGCTGTTGGATAAGTTGAAATTGTCCGTCATGTCTGCTGGTATTAGTGACGTTACAGTACAGTACCCTGTCAGGAGACATAGAAACAGAAATCCAATTTCAATGCATGCAGACTGTAGAAAAACAGCTGGTCAGTCGTGCGAGGTACCTTTGATCTAACTTCGGGGTTATGTTCATTTTTGTTGAAAACAGATGACCTGTTGACCTT
Organism: Xiphophorus hellerii; assembly: GCF_003331165.1. NCBI lineage: Eukaryota > Metazoa > Chordata > Actinopteri > Cyprinodontiformes > Poeciliidae > Xiphophorus > Xiphophorus hellerii. The sequence continues at coordinate 30,761,102 of NC_045674.1, forward strand.
TTATAGTGTCTGTTAGTCTGATTGACGTGTCCCTTATTACACACACCTGTGTGTGCACCTGCCTACGTTCTACCTTTTAGAACATAGGTGTGTTCATTTGAAAGTTCATAAAAGGTCAATTGCTATTGCAAGGAAGTAACATTTTGATTGCTTTCAGCGTCAAAGGAGACAAAGGAGAAGTTTTATGACAAACTGTTTTAAAAGGGAGAACTGAAGGAATAACAGATACTCCTTGACAAACAACAAATGAGTTTTATAAATGCTTCCTAACTCAGCAGCAGAAAATATCTTTTCAGAGAAAACTGTGCCACCTCAAGGTCAGAGTTTTTTTTTCTTTTTCTTTTTTTTCTTGCCAGTCTCTGAATTGTTGTGTAATAAAATTGCTTCATTTGAAGAAAACATTAATAAACCTGACTGGGAGGGAGTGTTTTCAACATACCAGTTTAAAGCACATGAGCAGCTCCACCAGGAAAGGTTTCATCAAGTAAAACTGAAGGCTGGCATCAGGAAGGAGGGCTGGTGTGTGAAGGCTTCAAACACACATCCTGAGTGTTGTAAGAAAAAATTACTATAGCATGTGAGGGCAACAAAAACCCAGCAGTGGCTGCTTCCTGTAGGAATGTTAGATCTATAAATGTTTCTTTAGCAAAACACTGAAAAAAAATCTGTCATTCCTATTGTATTTTGTTTCTTAAATATAGATTTGCAGAGCTTTAAATCTATTTTTTTTTTTTTACTTTATCACAATATTTCTAGTCACAAAGAAACACAGAATTATGATTGCCTCTATGTGTGACAGGTCTCACTGTCCACAAATCAGACCTTCTGAATGTCGTTTAGGGCTGCTGTCGCCTGTCCAAAGGTCAACCTGGGCAGGCTGACAGGTCACCTCACAGGTTGTTTAAGTGTTACCATTTCACTTAAGGTCCGTGTGTTTACATCGTGGGAACTTGGCTCCACACAGAAAGAAAGAAAGAAAGAAAGAAAGAAAGAAAGAAAGAAAGAAAGAAAGAAAGAAAGAAAGAAAGAAAGGAAGAAAGGAAGAAACACTCAATCCATGAAATACTGGAGCCAATATTTCATGGACTGAGTCAATGAAATTCTTGCCAAATCTTCTCCTGATGTTGCCAGACTTCTAGCGATGAGGCACTGACAGCATGAAGCAAACGAGGCAGGATTTTGATATCGACTTACATAAAACCCTTGTATCAATTTTCAGCCACAGCGTCCAGCCTGAAATCAACCAGTCACAAACTTACATACTTCCCTAGTTACATCGATTGTGATGATTTTGATGATTATGCCTTATGATAAATGAAAACTCAAAAGTCACAAGACCAGTAGAAAACTTTTCTAATCCAGAAAGATGACAGTATGGTCGACAAAATCACGGAGAAACCTGTTGACTTGACAGTTGTTCATCACTTGTAGCGTCCAAAAGTCGGGCAAGCCACAACATGTAATTGTTAAAGACACTGTCTAATTAAATATTAATGGATGGTTGAGTGGAAGAAAACAACATGGTAGAAAAAGTTTCTGAAACTAGAAACATAACTGCCGCCATTGAGAGAACTGAGAAGCGGAGTGTAGAGCTGCAGTTCCAGTCACCAGGCAGACGCATGCAGAACACGGGGGCCCATCTGCTGGCAACTTCAAAAGCATGTTTTGCATTTCATTTGGAAATCGCAGGTTCAGAGGGGATGAAGAGTGGAGAGGCAAAGAATACCAGCCCACATCGTCAAAAGTACCAAGTGAAGTACAGAGATCAGCTGAACAGAGTCATTAAAGCTCCATCAGCCTACAGGCTCTGAGCAGCACTGAGGCCAAACACCATACACAACATCTGAAGGGCCACATTTCTCTTTTAACTTTCTAAATTCATTTTAGATAATGTATTTTTTTTTCAAAACATATTTCTTTTATTAGCTAGATAATCATCCAGTTTAAACATATTACTTTGTTATATGTGTAACCAATAAATCAATTAATCACATGATAAATTAAAAACAATCTCAATAACTTTCATTTGCATGATTTATCGTTTTTCTATTTTCTCTCTTTTTTTTAGGGTTAGGGTTAGGGTTAACCCTTGGTCTCAACTAACCCTCTGTTTGAAGGACAATTGTGTTTACAGAGACTTCATAATTCATTTTATTTGTTGTTGTTGCTATGTTGTTTATTTGTTTAAATTTAAATTGTTAAACTTAACAATTTAAATTGTTAAATGTTCATTACCATTAAAAGTTTACTGATCAGAATGTGTTCTTTATTTGTTTATTTGTTCTTTATTTATTACTTGAAAATGGTTTTGAAACACTAACATTATCATTTATCGTCCAGCAAAGTTTGCTGTCGTGGCTGGCTTATCTGGCAATGAATGTATACAAGTTTTAGTTGTTGGTGAATGAAATCTATCAGAATGTGCTGAACTGCTGTGATGCCATTTAGCCATCATCACACGCTGACAGAGACTTTTCCTTTACTAGTCATTTGGAAGTAACAGCTGTGAACATATGCTACAAGAAGTTGTGACAAAACCCCCAGCTGTCTGTTGGAGCTTTGAAGCGACTGCATTTCTTGCAGAGGAAGCGTCTGGCTGCTGCTCCCTTCGCTCCCCAGTGAGAGAAAGCCGGCTAAAAATTCCTCGCTGTGGCTGTGCGTCGTATTCAACACAGCCAGGGCAGGGAAGGGAGTTCTTCTTCCTCTCTCTCTCTCTTTCCCTTTTTCTCCTCACTCTCTCACACACAGCTCAGCATCGCCACTGACGCGACTCATAAATTCACCCGTTTTATGCTCCTCAGTCCTTCAGAGCCACTTGGAGGGAGGATTTGTGTAACAGCTCCGGTTAGCGGTGAGTCATTCCTTATGTCTGTCTCTTCATTTATGAAATTCTACTCCTGCTCCCATCACTTCTGCTGAATGAAATGTACTTTTCCTTTTAAACTGTCACAAAAAAAGATGCAGGTAAGAGGCAGACACCTGCACATAAACATATATATATTAGGAATAATAATAAAAATAATAATAATAATAATAATTGGTATTATCATTATTAGGCATTTTTATTATTTATTATTGTCTCTGCATATTTTTAGATTTATTTTTCCACTTTTTGCATTCAGGACAGCCATCTGATTTTGTAAACTTTATTCCATTTTTTGACATTTATTATGGATGGAAAGCTGTAACAACCTATTTTCCAAACTCTACATTGAGCAGAGTCAGCACCTCTGCACAAGTTGCAAAAGAGATTTTAATTTTAATCATTCCCAACTTAGTGAGTTAACTTCCCAGTATGTGCCGTTTGTTTATGCCTGTGAGGGAAATGACTTCCGCATGCACTTATCCTGTATGTGCTGAGGGTTTGTCGCTAAACGTTAGGGATGATGAGGCGGTGAGATGCAGCTGCTCTGCTACATCCTGTGGATCCAGAGACGCAGAGCTGATCAGTCAGATCTGCATCAGCTCAAGTTCCTATAGCTACCGTCAGAGTTGCTTGTGTCTCGGGCAGCGTGTTGCCAAGAAAAGTACACACGTGTCCTCACAGCGGGTGGCATTTATTTGGAAGAGCTGCATAGTGCAAAATCCAAAAACTCGGGTAATAATTGTTGAAAAAGGGTAGGCAATTAGAGTCATCAAGAGCTCACAAATTCAATTCTGTTGTGCAGAATCTCTCTCTCTGTGAAGAAAACATCATCTTTTTGTGAAGGATCGGACTAAATGGGGAGTGAAGGAGCAGCCGCAGCTTGGCAGCCAGCTCCCCTCAGGGTTTTAAATGTGGCTCCTGACAAACGTCCACCGCTCACCTCTCACACCAAAACCATGTCTGTCTTTTAGCTCCATTGTCTGCTTTACATTATGACCGGCTCATCTCTGCTGAATGCTTGTTGGGTGAGTGATCTGCAGAGGGACTGCTGTTCTATTGAAACTCTACAGTGAGGCAACGGAGAGAAGTGGTTTTAAAAGAACTGCTGGATTATTTTACTGGTATAATGTGACAGGAGCAGAAGGAGAGCAGCTTAGCAGGAACCAAGAGCCAAAGATCTTTTTTTAAAAAGGTTTTTCTAGCACTAATGGCCTTTATTTGCAGTAGATTAGACAGGAAATAGGCAGAGTGCGAAGGATTGGGAACAGCAAAATACTGTACCGCATTTATCTTTGAATTTTCCTTGGCATTGTTCCGATCAGCGTCTGCAAAGACACAGGATTCATTTACATCCAGTACAACACTGAATCATTGCCATGTTCTCCAGAACATCCCAATGATTCTCAGTGATCAGCTTGAACTCTGGTGGCCAATCCATGTCAATAACGCCTCATCCTCCCTGAACCACTGTTGCACTATTTCAGATCGATGAATCCCGGCATTGTCATGTCGGGTTATCCCTGTGTCTTCGGGGTAGAAGCAATCCATTGATAGAATAACCTGGTCATTCAGTATCTCCAGCCAGTCAGCTGACCTCATGATGTTGCTGAACTTTGACCTGAACTGCAGCAGCCCACATCACAGCGCTGCCACCGCAGGTGTTACACCGCACACAGTCTTCCTCTCTACTCACCCTGATGCTCCCATCACTCTGGAAGAGGATAAATCTGGACTCATCAGAACACATGACCTCCTTCCATGGCTCTAGGGTCCACTCTTCACGGTCCCTTCCAAACTGAAGCCAGTTAGCCTCACTGGTTAGTGGTTTTCTTGTGGATTCGCAGCTGTTCAGTCCCTATTTGCTGAGGTCCCTTCACACTGTGCATGTGGAAATACTCTTACTTTAACATCGCCTTGAGACCTACTGTTGTTTTTCTGCAATTTGATGTCATCAAACATTTAAGTTCTCACCAATCATGACCATTCTGGGGGTTTTTTCCCAACCACATTTCTCCCTCAAGGATGATAGTTTCCCATTTTCTTTCCAGGTTTGAATAATACATTTCTACAGTTCTCAACCCGATTTTAGTTGGTTTATCTCCTTTATAATAATTTCACCTTTCATAAACAGCCTAGCATCTTTTACCAACCACAGGATGTGTGTTTCCACATGGATGTCTGGGAAATGAGAAGCTACCAGGTAGTAATTATCCAATAGGAGACTCATACCTGTTTGCTTAGTTCAAACCAAATGGCAACTTTTTGTTTCCTGAAACATCATTGGAGGTTGTTGAGGTAAATTTTGTTCTGTATATAATATCTCACAGCTGACAAGCACAACAGAGTAGAAATCACCTTCCCAATATTTCTCTGCACGTCTTTCTAATAATCTGTTATTGTCATTATGGCGTAGTGATGGTAGATGTCCTACAAAAATGAATAGAAGACTAAAAACTAAGTCTGTAACATAAAATGTGAATCAAAGGAGACACATCTTAATTAGTTGATGTTTTAACCGACAGTTGCATGCTTTGGCAATCATCAGCTGCGTATCTGCAGCACCTATTGGCTCCTTCTGCTGCTGGTTTTACACGTGCGAGCTCTGTGCAATTTTAAAAACTCATCAGTGTTCTGCGTGTGCACCCCGACATGTTGGAACACAAATCAGACAACTCCTTTAGCGTTCTAATATTCTTGCTTTACTTGCTCACAAATGTAAAATACGTACTGATAATGAAAGCATCACAGAGCAGGAACAGCTAAACCAACAGTCCAGTTTATTTATCTGTCTTAATATCAGAGGACAAATCTGAACCTGTTCACCTGCAGTGGCATCGTTTGATGTGTTATATGCCTCATCAAGGGTGACATTCCATCAAAGATGGAACAAGCGCTCTGAAAAGAGTGTTTATTGAATATATCTGCATGTGGAGACAATTCTGCTGCCGCTGGTGATGATGAGATCTGAGCTTATCTGCAACGTACAGATTATTTTAGGCACAGTTTGACTCTTATAAAACCTTTTTCTATGTGTGAATGCACAATAAGGCATGTAGATTGAGAAAAGAACAATACGTATAGTAGGTCCTCAGAACAGAATGAATTTTTTTCTTTGATATGCTGAACTTTTGTTCTATGTACAGTATAAATACAGTAAATAAATGTTGAGCAGAACAGGCTCGGGGTGGCTCACAACAACCACCGCTGTTTGTTTTCCATTTCTGTTTCATAAAGGATTAATATTCCTTTTCATGTATCACATGTAAAGGATACATGTGATCCTACTGAGTTCTTGTTCTGCATCTAATAAAGAAAATTTGGTTTAATTTCCCTGCAAATATAGATACTTGAAGCATAAAATATATGATAAATGACCAAAGATTATACAGCATGTAGCTGAAAGGCATCTTTAAAAACTTTTATTTATCCTTAAATAACCAGCTCTAACTTTAAACTGGACTAAAGAATCTGCGGTGATTTGACAGCAAAAGTCACCAAAGCAGCTCCTCTGCAGCAGATGTGATCTAAAGGTGTTGAACCCTGAAGGCATAAAGGTACAGACTGACTTGAAACCACACATCACAACATGTCGCAATGGTATAATTTTGCTGCAAGGTTCTGTCAGCTACCTTGTTATTAATATGAACATTTCTTCCATGCAAATCCGCTGGCAGCGATCACCACCAGACAATTAGGTTGAGACATCCTGCAGCTCCAAACTACGAGTCAGAGCTGGAATGGTGATACCGGCGTTATTCTGGGTGGAACATTCAGAAGAGAGATAGAGAGAAAAAGAAGACACGCCACCTAACAAGCAGTGTGTTTTTGATAGTGTATCCCTGGCAACCTTTAAAAAGCACCTCTGACTGCGCTCTGTTCCCATGTCATTGGATTCAGTCGCATCATGAGATACGCTGTAGATTGAGGTCTCAGTGTGGCGGATCGGGCCGCCAATCGGCCCGATCCGAATCGGACAGAGCCGCTGTCTGTTGTGTCATTAGCTGTAGTGAAAATAAAGGAAATAAATATTAAAAGGTAGATAGATAGAAAGAAAGGTCTCAAAATGAGACGAGACACGATGCTGATTTCATGAGAACGAGACGTGATGAGATTTTAATATTACTTCCAAGAAAAGTTCAAAGATCAAATTTATGCTTCAGGGATGTGCTGTGGTGGTGCAGGAGTTAAGCACAACCCACATATGGAGGCTTTAGTCCTCGACGTGGCTGTTGCAGGTTCGATTCCTGGTCTGGCGACCTTTGCTGCATGTCTTCCCCTTCTCTCATTACCCACTTTCCTGTCAATTAACTATCAAATAAAGACCACTAGCGCCAATAAAATCTTTAAAAAAAAAAAAATTCTTCAAAAAGACCTTTGCTGTGAATTTTAAAGATTCTGACAATTCAACAACCTGATCTTTCCTTTTCTGATTTGTTTTCATCTCTTCAGACCTTAGAGCGGTTCTCTCACAGTGGATGGTCTGCTGTACCACATTTTCCAGTTACTACTGATAGAGTGGGCTCTGATTGTTGTGCAGCACATCTGATTGTTGTGCAGATGTCAGTGTTGTACCACTGACATCTATTCAGTGGTTGTCATAGCGATGCTTTCTGCCTCTTTTTGCATCATGAGTATAGATTATATATAGATTACTTATAGATTTTTTGTGTCAGTCACTCTGTTGAATTTATAGTTCCAACTAGAAATCCACAGTTCCCCCAAACAAATGATTTTAGTGTAGTTGAGATAACATTTACCTCAATGAGAAATATCGTGATGTTTTAATATCGCGAGATCTTGTATCACAAAATCCAGTTTCATCCCAGAAGAATTTGGAGTAAAATTGTTTTTGACGGACTCCAACATATCAAAGCGTTGGTCACCTTTGTAGTTTTGGTCATGTCAAGCACAACATTTTCTGGTCGAAAACAGAGACATCACAGAAAAAGCGCCAATTTTTTCTCCCACAGGCCGTTTTGTAGCCACTTTGACAACAAACAGCTCAAAGTTTCCAGGATTCGCTGCTGGTCTCATGAAAGGAAATGCAGTTATGTGACGGCAATAAAAACATAACAGCAGGGTGCTCTGAGCTAACTCGGTTTGATCAGGGTTCCTTCATGTTTTCTAAATTGTGTCACCTGATCAGTGGAGGGATAAGAACCAGAATCAGTTGGAACTGGTTTTAATGAACCCGTTGCAGAACCAGCTCCACCTTCGGTCTACCTCCACTGCTGTATCAAAGCGGAGAAAACTAACAAGTGAATGTTGAGAGCATGAATACACACTAAAGATAATATAAAATCAAGCATATTTGTTCTGTTAAAGAAAAAGAAATGTAAAAACCAGAGGAAAAAAATCAGCACAGATTCATCAGTGACTCACAAAACTGTGAGGCTGTTGCTCATGTTTGATTGAGCTTTTTTCTACATATTAGTCCATTTTCATATTTCTGTGTATTTTTAGTACCAACTTTACATATCATTGATGTCCATTACGTAACATCTATAAGCGCAAACCCTTGGCTGCTCAGTGAAAGCAGAGCCTTGATCAGAGCTGTGGAGCAGATTGGAGTCTTAATGTGTCTAAAAGATAAAAAAAAAAATACTGAACATATCCACTCAGCTCACTTTTAATCTGCCTACTAATTAGTTGTAAATCATAGCCAGTTAACCTCATACATACTGGACATCTGTACCTGTGAGACAATAGCTTTATATATTAGTTTGTTGCAGCTGTACTTAGAACTCACTAAACATAATGACAGTGAAAACTACTACAATCTAATTAACTCAGCAGTCTAACCTAGCTCAAGCCTTACAGCTGCTCTGCACTTCTCTGAAAAAGCCACATGAAGGGGTGTCAGAAACTCTTCACGCACAAATGAATCCTCTAGCACCTCTAAAAGTAAAAATAGTTCCCATGTCTGTGATGAAATAAATGCTTCCCAACCTCCGGTGTATAAAATCTTGAGTAGCGGATAAAGTCAAGCACTTACTCAGGAATTGGGAAATTTATGAAAGTCTATCTGAAAAGCAACGGGGGCCGCACAGCGGTACAGCTGGTTGCTTTGAAGTAAGAAGGTTGTCTGTTCAAATCCCAGCCTGGGGTTTTTCTGCATGTTCTCTACAGGCACTCTGGAACCCTTCAAGTACAAAACATGACATTTAAACTGAGTGTGTGGGCGTGTGCAGGCGTGTGGGTGTGTGTGTGTGTGTGTTGGACTGGTGAACTCATAGCAGAACTTAAACAGTCTTTAGACAATAGTAGTCAATTTAAACATTTTATGTGAGATTTAAACATTTTTGAGAGCCTTTATCACCAATGGTTAATCAACAGTAGCATAGCTACTGACTGTATGTACCTTACATACAGTAATTAATGTAATGACGTATACATTTTTTTGTTTATAGGTAAGAAAAGAAAAGGGAGGGGATAAAATCATAATGCATGGGTTCAAAATGTAATTCTGAATTGACAGAGAGGTAAACTGACCCACCAGAGCCAAATTATTCAATCAGCCCAGTTGGATTGGAAACAAAGCATTTATACTCCAGTGTTAATTTGTGCGAACGTTCCAGGTTGTAAGATCATCAACATCTTCTTTTCAATTAAATCGCCATCTGCCATCTGCCTTACTGTAGCAATGATGATATGATAGTAGCTGTAATCCACTCAGTCACTGTGCCACAACAGCTGCCACCTCATATCTTACAGGTTACTGATTATGTTTTCTATTAAATAGCATTAATATGTTCTTATTTAGCAGCATACCTGAGATTGTTTTAATATTGTCCGTGTCCCTTTTGATTGATTTAAATTGACAGATTTTGCTTGGAAATGTTATAGTCCAGATGTGAAGTGATAATTGTTTAAAGCACTAGAATGATTCACTAGAACCTCTATTAATTTAGTGGTAAGGCCGAACGTTCATGACTGCTGTTGTGCAAACTTTGACCAGTAGTACTAAAAGTTATTCTTTGCTGGAAAATATATTCCATGAAAACTTATTCTCATGTTGACTGAAGCTCTGTATCTTTCTATCCAGGTTGTTAAATGATAATAATATTTTGTTTATTCCGTGTATGAATGTGCAGGTTCAGCTAACTAGCACCCACACAGTGCTAGGTCCACAGTAGGTCCACAGTATATGGACCCATGAGCAGGTCTAGTATATGGACCTGCTCTCACCATCTCCCAGCCTAAGATAAGCTATTAAAATGCTCGGAAATCAAAGTTTTGAGTAGGAGGTCGCACCTTTAAAAATAAGATGTTCTCAGCTGGGTGCAATCTGTTCCACAGTGTGAACAGCTGATGCTAGCTCAGCCTGTTAAACGAGACATTTTTGCTCACACACTCCTGGTGGGATAATAACCAGCAGCGAGTCTATCTGTTGTAATTCAGCAGGCATGGCAACTAATGGCCATTAGTCCTTAAACTCAGACAGGAGCAAGTGCCTGTGTAATATTAACTTCTCCTGTGCATGCAGAATATTTTATATTAGAAAAGAGAAGTTTGGCAAATCTATTAAGATTACATCAAATAACTCCTGCAGGTACCTCCTCCTCTGTCAGAATGGCAAACTGAGGTTATCCGGTTTCCTTAATGCTAGCTACGTATCATTGATTACCTCTTGAGTTACTTCCTCCCACTAAGATTTTAAAAATGTCAGCCAACAGAACTTTTTCTCACTCCATGACTTCATTCTGTCTGGATGAAAAATTTTGGCTCCCTGTCATGGAATTAAATTAAAATCTTTATTTATTTTCTGCCACTGTTGCTGGTAGAAGAAAACTTGTGGCAGCCACTCTCATATACTACTATTTTCAAACACATCATTGTGTATCATTAATCTAGGTTGCTGAAAAATCATCATTAATCTCAAGTTAACATAGTTTAACTCAGTGGTTCCCAAAGTGTGGGGCGCGCCCCCCTGGGGCGAGGGGGCAGTGCCATTGCAGGAGGGGGGGGGGGGGGGGCAGTATGGATGAATAAAAAAATAAAAACCAGTTACACAAAAGTGTTTCACTGTAAAGATGGTTTGTAGTGTGTTTTGTTGCAACCTGAAGTGTGAAATTAACTTCAGTGGAGTTTGAAAACAAAATACATGTATAGGTTTATGTCTGGTTGAACAATGTGTGTGCCCAGTTGATTTTTTTTTCTCTTTTTGGGGGGCCCAGAAAATTTTTGGGAACCACTGGTTTAACTCCTCTACTTCTATGCATCGGCAGAAGCAGATGCATAATCCAAGTCAGTCCCCAGGTGATGGTGATCTGCTCGATGTGCAAACATAAACAGGTTACTTTCAGGTTTCAGTGAACCTGGGTTTCCACTGAAGCTGGGTTTCTGTCTTCTTGGCAGTAATTGGGTCAACCTTAAGCCTTTGTCTCAAGTCCTCGTCATTCCTGCTGTGGTTGAATCTGGTCAGTCAGAGGAGCGAGCTCCTGAGTTGCTTCATTTCCACTGTGCTGATGATTTGTTAGTGGGTTTTTTTTGTTGCCAGCCAGCACCCCGCACCATAGAGTGCTACAGGTCACATGACAGTCTTGTAGGTTTTAGCATCTCGTGATCGCACATTAATCCTGTAATTTGTCATCGTTTCATCAGTCACCAGTCTTGATTAGTTCCAGTCTATTAATCTTGATTGATTAACTTGGTTAATCAAGTTCAGGCCAGTTTCTTTCAATCAGTCGCTCCAGGTTTGCGTTTGATCTTGCCGTACCAGCTGGGTCAGACAGTGCTACATCATCAGAGTAGAAACGGATCTGGGGTGTGTCCTTTTCAAATCTTTTACTGGTGTGTCAACACCTATGATCAACAGCAGGGTGCTGGTGCTTTCTGATATAAATAACATAGAAGTAACATAGCAAAACAATACAACCGATAAGAAATAATAAACTGTGATAAAAGTATGCATTTTATCAATAAATAGGATCTCTGTCCTCCTACAAACAGCAGGCACTTATCTGGCAAAGTTACTCACTTTTATCTCACAAAGTGCCTGTGAAACTGCTAAATGGGATTCAAACGCTTGATGAGTCTGTATAAAATAACTCAAGGAGTACATGAGCTTTTTTAAGTGTCACTTTGGTAAATAAAACAAACAAACAAAAAAAAAAACAATTGTCAATGTGAACTTTGATTAGTTCAGCCATTCTTTTCAAACAGATGTTTACATTCAGGTAAATTTTTAAATGATTAATCTGGGACACAATACAGGCGTTGCATCAGTCTATTTTTGGAAACGCTAAGTTTAGCTCTGTTTGATGACGTTTGTTTGCTGTGGAACTCTGATCCATCTAAGCTCATGTCAGTTTCACTCATATAACACATTCAGACAGTGTGTGTGTGCAGGTTGCTGTGTTGATGAGAAAAGCATATCCCTCCGATCGCACTTATTGACATTTATGATGTAATCTCTGCTGTCCGGATCTCTGAATGAATAATGTGGAACACTTCAAAGGACATGCAACTTGAGATGAGCTTCTTTTGTAGTTTTTTATTATACTATTTGCCACATTCATTTTGAACTGATGCGTTGACCTGAAAATAGACTTAGAATTTGAATGTCTGATCATGGAATCCATTAAGCTGCTTTAATCATAATAACCTAAAATTTCCATGTGTGGGCGAAGACGCTGTTTAGCTGCAGTACATAATGTCTCTTTTTCTTAATATGCTGTCTGATGAAGCTTTCATCAGACAACGCTGAAAGCGTTATGTCATTCCTAGCAAGTAAGTTCAGAAAAGCAAAATTGATTAACAAACAATGCCAGCCTTGTTTATTAAATTTCTTTTTAACAGGCTGGCAAAGAATGCAGAGGAAAAAACAAACAGTACTCAGATGGATAACGGTTAGATTTTCCCTCCCTGAACCTTCAGTTCATTACAGAGATTTACTGAGACCTCAGCTCCACTTGCTATCATGTGAGGAGCAGTAGTGATGGATGTGTGATGTTCTGGGGTCAATCAAACATTCCCTTCATTCAACACAACGAAGACGATTCTGTGGAATAACAAGTATTACCACGTGTTTGTGTGTCTCGCTCTGTGAAATCCTGCTCTGAATAGTGTTGTGGGGGTGTGTGTGTGTGTGTGGGGGGGGGGGGGGGTGCATGTGACTGTATGTGTGTATACAGTGAACCTCTGCCTTTTTGTGGTTCAGTATTCATGGATTCACTGACATGAACCATAGCTAATTGTGGCATATTCTGTATTGTGCATTGTCCTGTTGGAAATAAATAAGCAACAACAACCTATTCACAGACTTTTCTGTGGATAACGACTTGACACAATTTGACACAATACTACTTGATCATAGTTTTTTTTCTTATTATTTTTGCTCCCTTGGCGCCAATTGACTGTATCTTCAAGAACAGAGATCTAATCTACTGTTAGTTTCTTACTAACAGTAGATATCAGTTTCTGCAGCGGTGTCATGACAGTTTCCACTGTACATATTGATGTACAGTATATTAAAGTATTCGTTGTGCTAACTATTGAAGCTGGGAGAGGTCTCAAGTATTTGCAGATTTTAGTTATTTGTGGGCAACAGCAGCCAATAAATACTGCAAATTCAATCTACTTGGATCATGGTTGTGGACGTTTCAGAGATTAGGGTGGGACATGTTATATTTACCTTGATGCTACAGTCTTGTCTTATTGGCATGTTACAGGATCGTCTGGTCATTTAGTTATGAGATTTAAATGCTCTGTGAGTTTCCTCCAGCAGTGAGGTAATTATTGGTTAAACCAGTAAGTCACTTTTGGTTCCAACTTCAAGCATCCGGCATGCTGACTTGAGGAAAGTCAGCATGCAGAACCTGGGATCTAAAAAAATCTTCCAATCGGGTTTTTCCTGAAGTATTTATGTTACAGTGATTTTGCAGCAGCAGAGTATATTTGTGGTACATTTGTTATATGAGCGCGGCAGAATTCATTCAGCAAAATTCCTCCTGACTTTAACATTACTGTATGGCATCATATCTCCTCCGATGGAAGAGGATCCGTGTAGTCTGAAGTCTGGTTGTGTAGTTTAAGATGACGGTCTGTGAGGAAAAATGAGGCTCTTTTCAGTCTGTTCACCCACCCAATGTAGTTGGTGCCACTTCTGGACAAAATGTTTGATTAAAACTACCCAACTTTTGTTACAACAACACAAAGTCAGCTTTTAGGGACAAAGAAATAATCTGGGAGTTTTTGAGATTCTGGATACATTAGAGAGAGGATGTTATGTTGGAAATGAAGTATAAGAGGAAGAACCTTGAGTAGATTCATGGACACAATGAAGGACATGTAATGTTATGGGGCAGCTGGTATTCCTACTTGTTTAAATTCTCATCCAATGAGAGTCGAACACCTTTGAGAGACAAAAGAGGTCCAGTTGCTCTCTGCTTAAGAATGTGGGATTGTCATGTCTTGAATTACTCAGTATCTACACCAGCGTTTTTATAATAATCGTTCCTAATAATCATTAAAAACATTTTTATTGACTGGCATTGAAGCAATTAAACCTGTCTTATAACTGCTGAAGCAGATTTGTGCATGCTTCCATTGGCATCCTGATGATTTGTCTTTGGTGATGAGTCTTTGAGAATGGAAGGCTTCTTTATTTTTTTCCCTTTACAGACTCTCTCTTAAAGTCCAGTCAGTTGTAGATCAAAAAAAAAAAAATTTTTCAAATCTAACTTTGCTGGGGGTGAGAATAACTGTGGTATAACAATGGGTAGCATGTTTTCAAGATTACAGGCAACAACAATGCCTGTAATTTTACAGGCACCTGCCAAGGTGCTATCTTGGCAGTGATGACAGCTGAGAGCTCAATTTTCCCCTAATAAAGGCTTAGCATCTTTATGTCTCCACAGTGGCCCTTTGTGTGGTCTTTGTCTGTGAGTTCGCATGACCACACTGGCAACAAGCGACTCAAGTCACAGCAGCAGGAAGCAGAACATCCGTCCATAAGCACACCTCGGCAGGGAGTGCAGATGGCTGCCACCTACGACTGAATGAAATGTTTTCATAATGCATGTCTGCCTTGAGCTGCATTAGAGCTCCTCCAGGCTTCTCTCTGATATTAATGAGTCACTGTGGGCCATGCTAGCGTCTCCTCAGCTTGCATACAATATAAATATGTAAAGGCTTTGAAATCTACTGGAGACCAAGAGTCCTTCCATGGGTGTGAATCTATATTTGGGACAAGCTATTGGTGTATTTAAAAGTTTGTGCAGGGGAACACATTTAGATCGAAAACACATTTGCTTCGTCGAATTGCCTGCAGGCGCTAATTAGTCATGTGAAAATGGCTGTTGAGGATTTTCCAAAGGAAAAAAAAAAACACTGTTTATGATTTAAAGAGAGGGAAATAACCTTCATCTGTTTTCATTTTAGCTGCAGTTGGACATAGTTAATATGCTAAAAAAATTAACTATGGCTCTCTTTGTCTCAGTAATTAAAGGTTTTGCTTCCAGAACATGTTGCATCATCCATGCCCATAGCTGAACCGGGGGCCCTAATCGGCCCCTCGGTGGCAGAGTCGCCTTAACTACTTTGGGCGTCCTTTGGTGTGAAATGTTTTAACTCCTGTATTATGTATGCTGGCTGTTGCTTTTCTCTGTGCTGGAAGTTTGGAGAAGCTTCCATTGGGATTCATCCTACAATACCTCTGACGCAAATTAAACTTCATTATTTAGAAAGTTCCAGTTCATGTAATTCAGGTACAAATTATGCTGTCAAGGTCAGGGTTTATGCATTATAATGTAGGCGTAGTGGAAGAAAATCAATGAGAGATGAAAGAACTCTGGAAGTAGATTAGATAAATACCAGCGTTTAGATGAAGATGTGGATTTGTTGGCGCATTCTGAAATACAAGATTACATATTTATTTGTGCAATATTCCAATTAGATGCAGGCGCTTTGAAAACGTCTGTTAAAGACGGATAACTGACAACTTTGAAGAAGAGACAAGCATCCAAAAACAAATTACGCCTTCGGGCCATAAAGCACAAATAACAGCAGGTGGCTCTGCTTAAATCTATAAACTGGCTTCTCCTTCCTGCACAGCTCAGACTACTGTTTGTGGTGGGGATTATTCCTCCCAGATATTTAGAAACTCTTAACGCCGCTTAATAAAAGCTTTACTTTTACGACCCACCTGAATACAGCAGCTGACCCGTTGTCTTTCTTCTTGGCCACAGCTTAGAGTTCAGAGATGCTGTGGGCTTTTCCAGTCATCAGATCTGAATCCAATCTAACGCCTTAAGGATGTGGGCAAAGATTAGACTGTCAACATGGCAAGTCTGCTGAAAGTGTTTGAAGCAGATGATAGAGTGGGGACTCAAAAGAAGCTTTCCAGCAACAATCATCGAAAATGGAGGCAGCGAAAAGTTCTTCTGAGACGAGAAAATTTCCAGTCCAAAACTGGGGCTTCAGAGGACAGAAAGCAAAACTACAGAGCAGTATAAAGGATTAGTCTACATATGTTCTGAGGATTTTGCTTTTTTTTTTTTTTGTGCTACACTTTTGTCAAAGTATAACATTTGGTTGTGCCACTCTTGGTGCATTAAAGACTATCAAGCCGATGTGATGAATGCTCAGTTCTTCCAAAGCAGAGCATGTGTAAGAAATCCAGCCCATTTTTCACTGAATTGCTTCAATTCAGCCACGTTGGATGATTTGGGAGCATTGAATTTAAGTCCTGGCTTTGACTAGGCTACCCTAAAACCTTCATTTTAACTCAGGATGGTTTGTGGTAGGTATGCAATGGCCAGAAGTCGTTTTCGTCTGGGAACTCTCTCAAGGATGTCATTTTTGCTCAATCACTTTTTGTATTGGAGTTATAAAAAAATCATATTTTGTGAGAAAAACCACATCTACCCCAGTACGTGTAATGCACCACCTCATGGAATCCTGTTTTGGCACAACTACATGTTACTATTTCATGTTTCCTCCATTTTTTTGGATGATGACTTCATGGTTTAAGTGGTGCAACTATACTAGAAAAAACAAAAAGTGTCACCAACCTGATTTAATTAATCATCCTGTTTGGTTATTGGTACGTGGTTGGTTGACTTTCAGCTGGTAGCAAACTATAAAACCTCAACTTTTAGCTTCTCATATCTTAAACAACCAGGAGGTCATGCACTGCCTGGCCATGGAAGGGTTAAAGCAGTGTCAAATCAAAGGCATCAAGCAGAGAAAGCATCTAAGGAGATTGCTGAAACTGCAATTTGATGAAGAACTGTCCACTGCATCATTAAAAACTGGAAGTAAAGAGGGAAACCGTTGTCTTTCAGGAAGAAATGTTGTCAGCGAAAAATTCCTGATTGATTACGATTGTTAATCGCTTTAACATCTGGTGGAATCAAGTGAAAGAAAAACAACAGTGGTGCTCAGAGCATTTCCACGCACAAAGTGTGAAGGGGACGGGAACAGAACTGAACAGATGTGTAGCCTTAAGAAAACCAGTAGTAGTTGATGCTAAACAAAGAAAAAGGCTTCAGTTTGCAAGGCAGCATGAAGATTCCTTAGAGCGACGGAAGGTCATGTGGTCTGATGAGTTGAGGTTTATCTGGGGGAGCAATAGGGCAGATGAAGTTATGCACCCATCATGCCGAGTTGTCTGCTGTATAACACCTGTGGTGACAGCACTAAGATGTGGGGTTGCTGCAGTAGTAAGGTCAAAGTTCACCAACATCATGAGGTCAGCTGACTGGCTGGAGATACTGAATGACCAGGGGCCTCGTGTGAAAAACAGTGCACAGTTTTCATCCTAAAAGTTTGCTAGAGGGAGAAATTTGGAAATTCATGGCACACAAAAAAAAACTTTAGATGTATAAAACGGCAAGCAGGCATGTCACCGCACGTGTTTCCTTTATGAATCTGGACTTGGGTGAGAATTGGGGGCATCTGCCCCTAAATGAATATGCAAATGACCATAAATACCTTGAAACCTCCCACTTACCTGTCTGAAAAACCATGGCAACTGCCTCTACGTGAGTCTGTTTCTACTTCTGCAAATAACAGATTTTATTTAAAAGCCACCTTTCAGGGCACACAAGGCCACCAGGTCACATCAACTGTGAACACACACTCCCCCGCTGGAGCACAACGCCAGTGGAGGAGGCCACAGCTGCCACCGTTCCACAATTACACAAACTTTCATTCAGCTATTTATGTACATGTGTGATTGTCTCCACTTTGTCCACCTTACTAATCATCAAGCCTGACCTGATTGGAGTTAATTTGCTGATCCGACTCCATTTTCTCTGTCTGTGAGAACGGAAATTTAGACATATTTCATGCACATAGGTGCGCAGAGTGATGCAGATTCACATCTACATGTGAAAAAACTGACAAAATGTACTCTCTTATATTCGATTGAGGTTTTCACATAACCTTCTAAAGAGTGTTACGTTATTTCATGAGGCCAAATGAGGTTCAGTTTTAACAGAAAATGTTGGATGCTGGATCCGTATCGCTGTGTGGAATCAGACTTCAGCTTGTTTAGGTGAGTTTTGGTGCGTTTGTTATTGTCGCCTGTGGATGGCCAAGTCCATGGCCACACTCTGATGTCCGTAACTCTTTTTATGCACAATTTATTTTTTCATACAAACACAACAACACTTTAGTTTGAATAAAAACATTTATTAGTTGATTTGAATACATTTGTTCTATTTGTTAGAGCACACATTTAGTTAATATATGTGTTTATATCAACTTAAAGTTAATTTTGTTTGCTTAAGATTAATTCTTTGTTCGTTTTCCTGCCGGTACTTACCTGCCTTGGAGTGACCAGACAATAGATGGTGGCCAGGGCTCAGCAGGCTTACATGCTGATTGGACTGCACCACTAGTTCCTACTGCAGGGGGGATTTGTAGTTTCTTTGTTTAGATAAGTTTTGTATTTAAGTAAATATTAGTATTTAAAGTTTAATATTTTTGATTTTCATTTTTGGGTCTTTAGTTTAGCCAAACTTAGCTTTACTGTTATTTGTTTTGTGTTATTTGTAATTGTATTCAGTTTAGTTACCCTATTGTGTCTTAAAAGGTCTGATCAGCCAGTATATAAACCCCTGAGTCATTTCTTTGGTAGGTCAGTTATGTTTGTTTGTGCAGCCAGTTTGTTTACATTTTTTTGCCTGGGTTCAGTTTTGTTTCTTTGACCTCTTTTATGAGCTCAGTTTATCTTTTGTCTTTTATAATCTTTGGGTTAAAATAAAAATAAAAAATAACTATTTTTTCTAATATATCCTGTGACTCCTCCTGTTTTTAACTCGGTCCATCACATCGCCTAAAAAACATTTGTGTTGCTGTCGCACATTTTCACAGCAGTACAAAAGTTTCACGCCAACTTCTAACTTTACACAGGCTGAATAGTGTGCAAATTTATACATACCGGGGTATCGCATCAACAGATTGTTTCCTTCAGTCATGGCACAGCCATATTGCCAGATGACGATGCCAGGATTTATCAGGCTGACAGGGAGGATGAGTCATCATTTTCACCCATGGACCCTGGACTGAGAATACTGAGTATATGGAAATATGCTGAAATAGAATTTGCGCAGTGGTCGGACTTTCTGATCATCAGTAAAAAACAGAAAAAAAGAAATGAAAAATGAATTAATGCTGGATGGAAATAAATCTTGTGTCATTGCAGAAGCTTATCAAAACAATGCCACAGCAAATGCGTGTCATAATTAAAGATAAAGGTAAGATTGTGTCATTATTTATCTGTACAAACCACTGGCAGCAGCATTCTGCGGCCTGAATATTAAAACGGATTAAAGAAATGAGCTGCAACAACTTTGATTTGAAGTCTTAAAACAATTTCCAAGTTCAGTTTATTAATTCAGTTAGTACCATGTAATCCAGACTGCTCAGTGATTCTTAAGAGAAAAATGCAAAGGATTCACTGGGATGTATTCACATTTTAAAATTGTAAATGGCCACTTGCCAGCTTCTTCAACTTATTTGTTTTCATAAGATTCTTAACATTTTTTGTGCAAAATTTGAAACAGTATTGCTTATATTTCAGCTTGTCGGAAGATATAAGTGCAGGACATTTTGCATTCATAGTAAACCCAGTGGTTATGTGGGCTTAGTCTATTTCCTGGACTTTTTCTGTGAGCTTCAGTCACTTGCTTATGACGGAGTGTTAGGACCAAACTAAGAGCTTTGTTTGTTTGTTTTAGGGGTACGCCGATAAACTGGCCATAATATCCTTCATTTTGGGAGATTGTTGATCGGCCGATACTTACATGTGAAGCCGAACTTATCTAACTCTGGAAAGATCTAAAAATCAACCACTGTGCTCTTCTGCTCTACTTTTAGAGAGGTTTGACTGTCAGCCCGGTCCACCAGGTCATGTCTGCATGTTTGCAGTTAACAACAATTACCCCATGTACCCCCCTGTATTTCAGACGTCCTGGTACATGACCAGGCTGATTTGACCAGCTATTTATCTAACTGAAGTTGACTCAGCTCAGATCGTGTTTGCGTGATAGTCTCTCTGTTGATCTAAATAAGATATATTCTTACCTACTGTGTTGTTTAGTCTCCCTGAAAAAGCCCCAGATGTTTCACAAGGATTAGATAGAAGTGTATATTATGTCTGTGACACATATAAACAACCCAAGAAGTGTCATATGACATTGGTGAAAGGATTCCCTTTTCAGATCAGGAGCTGTAAAACGTTTGACCACAGGCAGGTTTCAAAGTTACTCTTTCAAGTCCGTTGCATTTCACCTCGTCAGCTGAGGCTGAGGCCGTAACACGGGGGCCGTTTTATGGGGCCCAGTGAGAGGTGTTGTGTGATTTCTCTTTCCACATTTTTGATCTGATCAACATATCAAAAAGAATGTTAGTCCTGCTTCATTTATCCCCAGATGAACACAGTAGTGCCTCAAGGCCTGCGATGCCTGGCAAAGATTGCAATTTCTGCGGAGTCTTCCCGTATTCCCTCAT
This sequence comes from Xiphophorus hellerii, assembly GCF_003331165.1. NCBI lineage: Eukaryota > Metazoa > Chordata > Actinopteri > Cyprinodontiformes > Poeciliidae > Xiphophorus > Xiphophorus hellerii. The sequence goes on from NC_045674.1 coordinate 30,781,929, forward strand.
TTTACAACCACGAGGTTTGATGTGGGAGTTTATGAAATGGATTAAATAGTAAATGTGTTCGCTTTTGTAAATATAGATACAAATTTGAAAAGTCAGCTTTGTATTTGCTTCAGCCCCCACAACCTTTGGCAGCTTTGCTTTTCTATAGACCAAAGTTCTTCTTCAACCTTCATGTAACCAGGATAAAACTCCTTGAGGTCAGAGATCTCGTTTACAAAACTGTCTTCATAACAACACAGGACCGAATTGATCCTGTTTTCTTAGTAAAGTCACTTGAATTCAGTCAGAATGGATGAAGAGTATCTGTGAACATCAAGTTTTTAACACTTGCCACAGATTTCTGAAGACACATCTTGATTTAGACGGGGCCGTTTTAACACCTAAACATCCATTTCACTGCAGATCGGATCCGGCTGTATGTGTAGAGTCGTCCTGAAACGTGAAGCTCCACCTCATTTTCAAGTCTTCTGCAGCTTCTAACAGTTTTTTTTTTGCCTTGGATTGCCCTATATTTTGCTCCCCATAGATCTAATCAGCTTCCTTGTTCTTGCTGAAAGTTGCATTACGCCAGCATCGTACTTCCCTAACAATGTTTCACAGTGGGGATGGTGCAAAGGCCACAATGTTCAGTTTTGCTCTCAGTTAACCTTGAGGCTCAGGGTGTGATGCAGTAAACCAAACAACCCTAAACCACACTGCCAGCGTGTCCCCCAGCGCAGATCAAGCCTGGAGCCCGGGAGAGCTGCGGCCCGGCGACCACACAAGCCGCACAGCTGCAGAACCGTCAGAACCAGAGGAATCTGTTGTTGGATTTCCTCAGATTGAGGCAGGATGTGTTGCTATTTCATGTTGTCAGACATGTTCTATTCAAGTGATTTCTTGATTTTATACATCAGCATTCAGATGTTGGTGAGGCTCATGAATTTAATTAAGAAAAACACAAAAAAGTAATAATAATAAAACAACAATAAAGTCATGAAATTATTAGAAAAAAGCCACAAACAAAGAGAAGCAGCATTCAGCTTCTATGCACCAGAAATCTGGAACAAACTTCAAGAAAACTGAAAAACAGACGAAACACTGAGCTCCTTTAAATTTAGACTAAAAACCTACCTGTTCAGAGAGTTTTTGAAACATAATCAATGAAACATTAATCTACAATCTGATGTGTAAAGATGGCACCTGACAAAATGTAATGTTTCAATTGTTGACTGTTCTATTATTTTGTGTTTTTATGACGTAAAGCACTTTGAAATGCCTTGTTGCTAAAAGGCGCTATACAAATAAAATGTTATGGGATTTGATAATATTACCTGAACAAAGTCATATAATCATGAGAGTAAAGTCGTACAAAAATAAAGTTTGAGTGTAAAATCAATAGTATGACAATAATGTCATGATTACCAGAATAGAATCACGATATTACCATAATATGGCTGTAATATTATGACTTTATTCTTGTATGAGTTTATTTTTATTATATTATGACTTTACTTTTGTAATTTTTACTTTGTGTTCTTAGCATTCCCTTAATACTCTGTCGTACTTTGATAAAGTAAAACGTCTAAGTAAAGAAAATAATGCATTTACTTCTTCACCTCTTGAATGATTAATATCAGATCTGTACAAATAGATCTGAAGCCTTACTGAGGTGAAATAAGTTGTTTACATGTTAAAACACAAGTCATTGTTTTTAAGGATTAAAGTCTTAACACCGAGGTTTAGTAGAAATTGAAAGACAAAGACAATCCTATTTCCTCCAAGAGAAATAAAATATGCCACCCATCACATAAAAAATGCAACTTTGCTACGTTAATAGACAATGACAAAGACCTGGGAGTGAACTGCTAATCCTTCTGTGGAAGAACAAAAGCTCCAACGCCTGAGCATAAAGGAGGGTCTGGGGTGGGGGGCTGTTCAGAGGATAGTTCATACAGTACCAACTGTAACTAAAAGAAATTTCCCAAACTGACCAAGACATGAACAAGAATCACAAGCGAGAAATATTATTCTGAAGCTAGGACGAATGCTAACTGAGAGGCTACATTCAGTGACTTTGGCAGATCTTTGAATCCAGTTTGTTCAAGATTAACACGTGAGGGAGTGACATTAATACAGCCAAATCCGACAAGCATCAATATCGAACGACATTCATTTTGATATTTGTTATCTGTGTCAGGTCCGTCCCAAAAATGGTCTGCAGATAGAGTGGGGATTATTCAGAGTTCAGCGGCGATGAACAGGATGAACACGTCGACGTACCAGGAGGAGGAGCTGCTGGGTAACTCCACCTGGACCTACCATCACCAGAACCACACCCCCACCGTGCCGCTGCTGCAGGACAAGGCCTCCACCCTCAAACCCGCAGCCTGTGAGCAGGTCCACATTGCTGTGGAGGTTTGTATCGGGACCCGGGAACGTTGACCCTGTGAACCCATGACGACCCCTGACCTGGCTTAGCGTTTCTTTACCCATACTTCCTGTTTCTGCGTGTTCTCTCCTCAGGTGTTTCTGATCCTGGGGATCATCTCACTGCTGGAAAACATCATGGTCATCACGGCAATAGTGAAGAACAAGAACCTCCACTCACCCATGTACTTTTTTGTCTGCAGGTAAATATTTATTGTTAATGTTATTGACTTTTGCGCCACAACAAGTTTTAAAAACTATAAAACACTTTCTGTCCAGACTAAAGATTCTCAGTGTGTGTCCAGAACAAATAAAAAGACAGATCAGAGAACTTCACTTTGGTCCAATCTTTTTAATTGTTCTACTTCCTGCAGCATTTAGGTTTCTCTGTTGTGTTTTTGTTGGGCATAAATGCCTTCTTTGTTGGTCCTCTTGCCACTACACTTTTCTCTAAATGTTTTCACCAAGACCTTTCTAAATTTAATTCTGTTGGACTGCACTCTTCGGGAGAAGACAATAAGTTGTGTTTCTTGGGTGTGGTGAAGTCTTCTCCAACTATACAGAACCTCTCATGCTGAACCTAGGAACCTCCTTGCATCAAAGGTTATTGTTATGAAGAAAAAAAAAGTCAAATCACAGCCCGGTTTGGCATTTTAGCCTAGTTTTTAGTTTAATTGATAACATTATGTAATAACTCATGTCTCACTGGAGTTATTAATGTTATAGAGACTACATGACAGGGTTTACTCCATTCTTTTAAATTCTAGCCTTGATCAGACTCACATTTCATGAGTCCTTTGTATTTACTTTTGAAAAGCATAAATACAAAAATGTACTATGAAGTAAAACGTATATGATTTCAACGAATTTTGGATTTTTGGATGTAGTACGATAAGACGTTTACTTGCGTCATCTTTTGTGATTTCTGTATTATGTAAGACTTTAAGGTGACACAAACGTGGAGCATGCTGGGGTTTGTTACAATGTAACATTTACTGCCAAACAATTCAATAACAAATCCACAGCACAAAGCATCAGCAGCTTCTTTCTGCAAAGCTGTCAAAATCAATGTTGGACTTGTCCTTGAGTTCCTTTTTTTAATTTTTTGGAAAAGTGTCTTCACTTTGTGCAGATTTACAAAAAAAAAAAAAAAGTTCAGATGGTTGAAATGACTGCTGGAAATCTCTTGCGGAGCGTTTAGAAAGCATTTCCATTCGTATGCAGGCAGCTTGACTCTGAACACATCATTCCCCTTAAGAACAGAGAATCTGGTCATCTTATGTCCACTGACATTCAAAGATGCTCCGATTCTTATTCACCTGGAGTCAGGGCCTGTTTTGACAGTAACAAAAACTCCTACATTGATACAGTCAGATTAAAGGGTCACTAGCGTTCATTTTGAATGTTCATTCTGTTTCGCTTTGTTGTTTTGAGCACGGTGTCAGGCAGTATCTGACTTTGTTCTCCAGGGCGGATTAAAATATGCAGCTGTTGTTTTCTTCAAAGAAAATATCAAATAAATACATCGAGGATCTGAAGCAACTAGTTTTAAAGAAAACCTTATGAATTCATTACTGCTGTTTCCAACAGTTACAAGGCTCTAACCAGGAACTTGATGGATTCCTTCTGGGGGTTTTTTCCCCTGTATTTCAAATCATCAAGCAAATTTTAGTATCAGACAAATACAAGCTGAGTAAACACAACAATCAGGTTTCGAATGATGATTTCACTTCTTTATGAGCTTTTCTCAGAATCTCAGGAACCAAACATGAAGAAGCAGCTTTCAGCTTCTATGCACCACAAATCTGGAACAAACTTCCAGAACGTTGCAAAACTGCGGAAACACTTAGAGCCTTTTGAAACATAATGCTTTAAGAATTTAACAATGGCACTTGACTAAATGTAATTTTTCAATTGTTGATTCTATATTGCATGACTTTGTGTTTTTATGATGTAAAGCTCTCTGAAATGCCTTGTTGCTCAAATGTGCTACACAAATAAAATTTGATTGATTGATTTCAAAACCAACCTCTTCCGATATAAAAATGCATCTTGTTAAATCACAAATTAACTGCCTAATCACATTTTTAATTTGACACTTATATCCCTGACTACTAAGTGATCTGTAGTCAGATCACTAATTCCATAAATATCACCTCTGTGACAACATAGAACAGATTAAAATATTCAAAAAGCAGCACATTTTCCCCCAAACTAACACTATTCATGTGAAAAAGTTAGTAAAATATTCTTTAACAGTATAAAAATTCTATTTTGAACAGAGAGCTTCCATATTTCATTCTGAGATCCAAGTTAGCAAAAATCTTCTAACTTTCCTAATTGAAAATTATTTTTCCAACTTAAAATTTTGAAAATTACATTTCTGTTAAAAACAATCAAGTCCTGTTGTATAACTGTTTTGAAATATTTGTTTCAATGGTAGTACTTGAAATGTGAAGATTTTATTCTCCTACCGTTGTAATTGACTGCAAGTCATTGCAGAACAAAACAAACTTCACCTAGCTCCTTACTGGCTAGCTAGCTACATTACAAGGTAAATCCTTGCTTATCAAATTAAAACTACATCCTGTTCAGAAATTCTACAATCTGTCATTTACCCATCATACCTTGCTTCCCTCTAACAGTTTAAATTTAGTTTTAGGATGGTTAGTAATGTAAAAAGATCCTCTGACACAAGGTCTGTACATATTCTGCAAGAACAAATATGTCTGCTCTTTTACTCAGGGTGACAAGAACAAGTTTCTAGACCACCACTGAGGTCTAGAAATGAGCCATGCACTGAGATTCAGGTAGAGAAGGGGATGCTTCTAGCTGTGTAGGGTGGTAACTCTCAAGCACTGGACTTGGGGACCCCCTGATTTAGCACAAAAGGCTGTCGCCTCAAACACCTGCTAACATGCTGCTTTAAAGCAAAATGCATCTGTCAGCGGTATCAATTTGTCCCTCATAAATCATAGTTAGGATCTGCTTTGCTACATGAGCGACAAGAAAATGGCTAAACCCCGCAGAGACGGAAGGTTGCACATTAAATCATTGATTGATTTAACTGGCTCTCCTGCTGGGAGGCAGGGATTTAAATGCATCACTGCTCAGCAGGAAGGTCTGCCAGCTTATCTGCTGGCTGCTGGTGAAAGCACGTCTGTGCAGAAACTTTAGGAATGTGTGTTTTTGGCCAAAAGCGTCCGTTATCAACCGTGTCTGCTTGGTTGCAGTCTGGCTGTGGCAGACATGCTGGTGAGCGTGTCCAACGCATGGGAGACCATCATCATTTACCTGCTGAACAACAGGCAGCTGGTGGTGGAGGAGCACTTCATCAGACAGATGGACAACATGTTCGACTCCATGATCTGCATCTCGGTCGTGGCGTCCATGTGCAGCCTGCTGGCCATCGCCGTGGACAGGTAGGACCATTTCAATGTGCCACACAAGTGTTCTTAACCCTTTGAGTTGTCCACATCTTGTCACGTTACAAATGAAAATTTCAATTATGTCATTTGACAAAAACAACATGGCAAAAAATTGCCAGGTGGACAGAAAATTGTGTATAATCCAAGTAAAAATCTATAAGGTGTTACATGCATTAATATTCACCTTTATTCAATGTACTCTTCCTGTGTGTAAATTAACCTCTGGACAAATTCAACCGTTGACTATGAGTTTTGAGAATCCTGCATGTTGGGGTGAGTCAAAAAATGTGGAAATAAAAAAGTATCTATAAAATACGTAAAGGTTTACATTTTATATGTGTATGACAGTAGGTTTAGTCAGTATGAATATGATTGTATATATGTATATTTTTTTATCTGTTTTATGGTTTTCTGTTTTCTGCTGTATGTTTTACTTTTTAAGGATGTTTTCATGTTTTCTGATCGGATCGTTCTTGAAAATGAGTATTTGTTCTCAATGAACTTATCTGGCTAAACATAGGTTAAGTAAAACAAATTAAACCATTTAATGATTAGACAGTCTGTTTAATATGTCATTAAATCATTAGAATGCAAACTTCTACTAGCTGATGCAGATAATTAACAAAATGTGTATTTTATTATCTCCTAGCACCAGTTCCTGCAGCATCACCATGAAATAATTTTATCTGTCAGACCGGCCCGTTGGGTTTTGGGGCGAGTCTGTAGTTTAACGAAATGGAAAAAAGTTCAAGGTGTTACTTACTGCTTTTCCAAAGCACTATAACCTTGCGACACCAAGTTGTGCACCCGGACACAATAATGGAATATGCATACATAACCTGTATAACTTGTTCTCATGTGTAATGCCAGGACCTTTGACCTCTACAGGTCTGCATTTATACAAACCTCTGTCTGGATCAAAATATCTATTTTTGTCTCCTGTTAGACCAAAATGTTTATCTCTGTTACTGTTTTAATCAAAGTAGAACATCAAGAGATCAAATGAGAGGAAAATCAGTATCAAATATATCTAATAACTCTTTCAGCAAATCTTGATGTGAAAAAGTTTATACAGCCAAAACAAACATGCAAGCTTTTGTTTACGTTGCTTGAAGAAGGAATTTGCGCTCAGTTTCTTCTTCAGAGGTTCTAGTGTTGTTTCCTTCAGCAGTTCTTGGTGTAGCGCCACCACAGGCGAGGGGAGGAACAGGTTTTTCAAAGGGTTTGGGTTGTTTGACACAGTGCAGAGTTAAAGTGAGCCACAGCAGCTGAAAATGGAACAAATGTTGCAATTTTGGTCCCAATTGTAAACCTTATAAAGATAACTCTAGGAAGCTAATAAATAATATTTTATTTATTTAAATTTTATTTAGTTTCAAACATGATAGCAGTATAAAATCACACACATAAACAAGGAATGCAAAAGACACATTTTTTGTACCACAATAATCTTAACATGCTCGAAAAGGAGTAGGAAGAAGTAAGACACTTACAAACTCCTACCCCATAAACTCATTCAGTATTTTCAGATGGACCCTCATTATTAAATCAAATTTAAAAACATAGGTTAATTAATTTTCCATTTTATCTTGGCCTATATATGTCTAAATATATGCATACATACATCCTTATCCACACACACTCACACATTAGTGCTGTCTCTCCCCATATTTCTATATCTTGTGAAAATGACCTCCTTATATTTCCTTGTATAAAATTTTGACTTTGTTTTAACTCCTCATTTAACTTGTTCCATAATTTCACACCATGAATTGAAATACAAACTATGTACGTATGATACGCTTCCCTCCACAGGTATGTCACCATCTTCTATGCTCTGAGGTACCACAACATCATGACGGTGAGGAGAGCAGGCTGCATCATTGGAGGAATCTGGACCTTCTGCACCGGCTGTGGGATCGTCTTCATCATCTACTCTGAGACCACCCCCGTCATCATCTGCCTGGTGTCCATGTTCTTTGCCATGCTGCTCATCATGGCCTCCCTCTACAGCCACATGTTCATGCTGGCCCGCTCGCACGTCAAGCGGATCGCCGCGCTGCCGGGCTACAACTCCATCCACCAGCGCACCAGCATGAAGGGCGCCATCACCCTCACCATCCTCCTGGGCATCTTCATCGTCTGCTGGGCCCCCTTCTTCCTGCACCTCATCCTGATGATCTCCTGCCCCCGCAACCTCTACTGCGTGTGCTTCATGTCCCACTTCAACATGTACCTCATCCTCATCATGTGCAACGCCGTGATCGACCCGCTGATCTACGCCTTCAGGAGTCAGGAGATGAGGAAGACGTTCAAGGAGATAATCTGTTGCTACAGCTTAAGAAACGCCTGCAGCAACCTTTGCTCCCTCACCGGTAAGTTCTGAAAAGAAAAAATGGAGAAAAAGAACACACACACACACACACACAAAAAATAAATAAATAAAGCGAAGTTGGAGCAATGAACTTGAACTGAGACCTGTTCCGGAAATTCAACGTCCATCACATGGAGACTGTGTTTTGTTTTTTTGTGTGTTTTTGCCGCTTACGTATTACGGTCAGAACAGTTTTTAGTTGGGTGTTTGTTTTTTCCGCCAACTGTTAAAAAGGACGAGCCAGAAACGGTGAAGTGTTTCCTAATGCGCTAATGCACGACATCCAAAACACACACAAAGAGGCTGATTTATTAGGTACATTATCCAAACGCTCTACCAGCCCCATCCGAAATCACGAGTCATTTTAAAATGCGTCACAGAAATCTACCCTTCTTTCGTTCTCCCCTGACATGTCCTCCTCTGTGTGGTTCAGCTTTTCTTTTGGTTGTCCTTTTCTAATCAATGAGATTACTATCCTACCCTACAAGACTATGACCGACAAGGCAGCCTGACAGATTTATTTCACTTCTGTCAAGTGAGCCATGCAGGCTGAAAGAGAGCTTAGATATTCACTGCTAATTGCCGATGATGGCAACCCCAGGCAGCCAGTGTTGCTTCAAAGCCCTGATGTGCACATCCTTGGCAATTAGGACAAACCCACGTGGCGGAACGGCCTGGTCAATGAAGCCGGAAACTCTGACAGGATCCTGGCAGTTCTCACTGATGTTACAAAAGGAGGCCAAAACTCTTTAGAAATGTAATTCAGCGCTTTAGGGGATAAAACATGAAGTCGTTGTAATGCAGTGTTCAGGGGGTTTGGAATATGCTTGAATCAACACCGTTTTTTTTGTTGTTGTAATGGTTTTTAAATGTAAAAAAAATGCAAATTTATTGACAGGTGCAAAAACATATAAACACATTAGTGGGGCAGAGATGAACAGAAGTAAGTCATCAGCGTATAATGACAGTATGTGAAGTCCTTCAGCTGACTGATACTTTACTGGTCGTACAGTGGAACTATTTCAAACATCAAAGTACATAGCTAAGTACGCTGTGAAGGAATCCAAGGAGTGACAGCAAGTACAATAAAAAGAAAAGTTGAAGAATTTTGATTGTTGTAACTAGATAAGATTATATCTAAGCAACAGAAGAGCAAGAAGAGAGCCGTTGTTGAAGGAGACGGAATGACAAGAATGATTTCTTAGCTCATTCTGTGAAGGTGGACGCATGGCGGTGCAGAGAGTGTTTCTGTTTTCTCACAGATTATCGATTCTCATATTCTACTGTCAGGACATAATGACAGTTTTAACAAATAGGTAATAAACATATACTTTTAAAAAAAAATTAAAGTTACCTACCGCAGCTTTAAATATGAAAATAAGTAGGTAAATAAGATTATTCAGCAATGCCCCAACAAAACTGCCCCACCGTGTCCAGACATCACTCTTCATTTTCTCATGTTAGTGGTAACCTGTACTCTGAATTCTCCAAAATGCAATCCAGAATAAGAAACCGTGTTACATCAGTTTAACATAATCCAGTGATGGAGTTAAAAGTGAACACTGAAAAAAACAAAAAGTTCTATAAACAGTTGAAATCAGACGGTGCTTCAAGATCATTTAGTCCACTTTAACAACTGTGTCAGGGAGAGAACGTTTTAATGAACGTGTTGTTGGAGTCCCTGTTCAGTCCAGGGTTATATTGATCAGTGGGGTGATCACACACTCTGCTCAGCAAACTGTCAAATATTATTCACATGAGAATCGGAGCTCTTCACCCATGTGTTGCACATTAACTCTTTTTTTTTTCTTTTACTTTGTTCACAGTAGAGTTGACACAGGCGTCAGTAGACATACATGGGGCCTTTAATTACACTTCAGTTGAAAACTGTCCGTGTCTCTGCGCCGACACTGAGCTCCATGAAAGCACAAATAATTTGTGCTTCTTTCATTTTCTCATATGACATCTGTGTGCATCATAAACTCATTAAGAGTTCTTAAGCCAAATTATTTCCACACGCGAAATTCGTCAGAATCAAGTGCGTCTTCGTCTGGATGTTTGTCTGCTCCTCAGTTCCAGCCCACACCCACACACAGGTGACAGGCCTTTAGACTTGTAATAAACGCAAATAATGAAATGTGTTGTCTCCGTCAGAGAAGCGGTGCTGAGCTTTGTGGAGGAGAAACGTTTTCTGCTGTGGCTGCAGTAACTCCAGAGCTGCTCTGCCTCTGTACGATTTATGAAGACAGTTTTTCCCTCATTATTTACAAAAAGCAAACACTGAATGCATCTTCTGCTGAACAGAAGAACAGAAAAGTGCTAATTAAAACCAGCCTTACAATATGAATGATAAAAAAAAGAATACAAGAACACAATGTGTACATTTTAAAAACACTTCTAATTACTTTTCTGAAGATTCAGACTCTTGAAATGTTTGTAAGGAAAAACTTTATCTTTAACCATGTTTTAATTAAAGTGGCTAAACAGAAAATGTATCGCGAGCAGATGGATTACATAAATGACAGGAATTACGGTAATTATAATAACACAATTTTGAAATTTTTCATTTAAAATATCGCAATAAAGCTTGAATTCTTGATGAAAATGGCCTGGTTTAAAAGTTTTGCACAGAAACTTGTGATCTGAGCAACTAAAGATACAGAAACAACATATACTGTACATATATACATTTTATTCATACGTAAATGTATAAAATGTATTCCCATTTGGGAAGGTCAGGTAATTAATAGCTAAATTAATCAGACGGTGAATACAACTAAAGTTTGAGACTAAAAGATTTCAGACTTAACTTGGACTCCTGATCTGAAACTTGAGTCTTCTTCACAAGTATGAAGATTTAATAAAAAGCTGTCATGACAGGCTATAGTGTTACAGAATGAGGCTTCTTTAACTGTAAAAGAATGCACTTAATTATTATCCAGTGATGTTTGTGAGTTATGGGCTGTTAACGACGCATAATACAGAATAAAAATAAATCAAAACTAAAACTTAAAAGCATATTTTCTCAGTGGAAAGGAGGCGATCATGCTGTATAGTTCAGTAGTAAATGTGAAAAGTGAGCTGAGTCAGTTTGGAGACCAAATACATAATCCCAGCTTATGAATAAATTTAGACTCATTTGGCAGAAAAAAACAAAACATTCTTTCTGTCTGGATTCTTACCAACCTACATTTCATTGTCTCACCGGAGCCCGAAGAATTCTGCAGTCAAGAAAGACGTAACAGTGTGTACACTTCATGATAGATTGGAAAAAAGGAAAGGATGACTTGAACTAGTGATTTTCACTGCTCAGTTTTCCAGAGCTTTCAGAATGTAGGAGAAGTCTTTGTGTGGAGACAGAAACAGTGATGTTGTATTAAGAGTATTATTACTGTCTTGCACACATGAAGAGTTCTGCACTGATTACTATGTGGTGGGGAGGCAGAGTCTGCTGTTCGGCTTTGTTCAGCATGTTGAAGGTAAAAACCATCCAAGTAAATGGCGACTGCCCCCTTTTAGAGGTCTGACAAAGACTTGCAGATGAAAGCGCTGCCTCCACTCTAGGTGGAAAAGCATTATGATATCCGGTGCTGTGGAAGACATACATGACTAATACGTGGATCATCAGCAGGGGCCTACGTTGCTACAATGTGAATGAGTAACACCAAAAAACAAGGTAGAAAAAATGATGATAAAGCAGCAGGATAGGGTGACAGACACTTACTCCTCTGACTAATGGTCCTCACGCTCAAATCACCTGTTAAAAGCAGACATGGCAACCACAATAACACACACAGCAGCCATCTCTTTCATATACGCTTTCCAAGATAATTACAAATCCCTGCTTCACTCTGGGGGGGTAACACATTTATCCTGCTGTCTCACATATTGCCTGACCTTTAGAGGATCTATTTATTTTTTGCTCAATGTGAAGCGTAAAAGTGTTTTTGTCTATTGCCGTAGAAACATTATGTTTCCAGATATTTTTTTGTCCAGTTTTTTTTTTTTTTTTTTATGTGATTATCAACATGTATTCAACAAACACAACAAACATTCATGATTTTTCGGAACCACCTAAATGCCAGCTTTAAAAATGTGATTGTTTTTTTTTTTAAAATAAAAAATAAAGGTTGATTTTTTTTTTTTTTTTTACCCGCTTTTCCAGTACATGCAAATAAGAGTTTTTTCTGGTGATAATAGTTGTGGGTGGGGAAGGCTGAATCTCAAAAATCAGCATCAACAATGATTTTGAGCAACTTTAATTTTTGACAAGAAGAAAGAAGGAGTGGCTGGGTCCAGCCTCAAACTATCAACAGACCGAATTTTAAATTTTTTTAAAATCATTTGTAATGGAAACGCAGCCAATGTTGAATGATCCATAGATTATAATTCATATTTTGAACAATTCATACCATGTAAACATGTTGTCTATTTGATCAACTTTTTGGACACAGATAAAAAGCTAAACTCACCATCTATCTTTTTTAATTTTATGCTGTTTGTATCGACAAATCCAGAGTTGCACATGTATAAAGTAATGACAGCAGCTGTCATCACGCTGCAGCTGTGTCTGCATCAGCGCCATGGTTACCAGCCAACCAGCCAACCAGCCTCTTGAAATCTGCCTGTGTGTAAAAGCGCAGCTCCGTTTCCTCAGACTAGAGCGTAAAGTTTTCCTTCCTGCTCCGTTCTGTCTCTGTGCTCCACATTGATCCCCCTGTGCGCTGAGCTGCTGCCATGTAAAAACGTGAATGTACAAATAGCTCTGCACCGCTCTCTGTGATTGTGTGCTGGTGCCTACCTCCCTACTGACAGGCTTGATTCTTCTTTATCAGTAAAAATGCAGCGGCCTGCTGAACCTGAATGTTATTAAGCATTGCTATGTAAATGACGTTATTATCTGTGCAACATATTATTTATTGTAAAAAGAAAAAAGAGTCGGTCACTGTATATCTCTCTGAAATAATGTTTGTTCCCAAAGACATCGAGATAAAAACCAAAAAAAAAATCAAGGTGAACAGATTAACATGGGCTACCCGTCTTGTGCTGTAATAGTGTTCTGATTTATTGTAATCCATTTAATATTCTCTTTTGCACTGCAGAGAATATTTATGGGAGAAGATGCATAAAAGTGCACAGACTTGTAACGATATTTACTTCGACGACTTTGCATTTTTGTGCTCAAACGCCTCTGTGCTGCTATTGTATGCAACATCCCTCAAAACTGACACTGGGTTTCTGTTGCCCACAGAAGCAGCAGTCTGTGTTTTAGCCTCTGCTGCTTCACCAGACTGAGGTTTTCCTGATCGGATGCTTAAGCTTTTCTCCATGTGCAGTGAGACCGTTCGCACATTTCACATCCTCAAATGGTGATATGAACAAACATAAATGTTGGCTTCTGTTAGCAATGTGGCTTACAATGGATTCTTCTCTTTCTGTGTTTATGTCTTAATAAAAAAGATAATAAATCTGAGTGTTATTCTGTTTTATTAATTATGTATGCATAATTCTTTTACTCCATTTTAAACGGTTTGGCACTCTTTATAATTGTGCTTCATAACCTCAGAGTCCAAAAAGGGCTCTGAGATTTTCTCAACAGATGTTCTTACTGCGGCTAATGGCCTAATTAAAGCACAGTGTGGATGGAGCCTTTGCAGACTACAAGCTGCCCCTTGTTATTCATGCTGCAGTCTTTTAAGTTTCTCCTGAAAACTCATTTTTTAAATCCAAGTTTGAGCTCCATCAGACTGGTTTGATTGATTTATACTACAGCTTTATCTAAAATCTTATTGTTCTTGTTGATTTTATTGATGTGTTCTGTAACTTTGTCTATTTCTACTCTTTGTGATGCACTTTGGTCAAGGTGATTGTTTTTAAATGTGCCTCATAAATAAACTTGAGGAAAATTGGCTCCAATATTGTTATTTCAAGGTTTTCTGTTTCATTAAATATTTTTTCATGAATGTTTACGACTGTTGTCATGAAGTGTCATTCGGTAAATAATCACACTTTTAATGCAAAGGTGACGATTGTAATTTACTTTTGATGCAAGTTTTAATGCGACTTTGCTTTAAGTGTCATTATTTACCAAATAATGGTAAACTTAGCCTGTAGCAGATTATATTTATTATCCTGACTGCAGCGCTACATGGAAAACTTCAACGGTTTACACAAACTTTTCAGTTTGTAGCCAAAATGCTACTCAAGTTCTCTTTCTGCTCCATTCACTGGCTCTCATCCAGATGTTCAGATCGCATCAGACTTCTGCTTGCTGCACATTGCTATGCCCTCACTGACACCCAGCGGGAACAGCCTGGTCTGGTACATGTGCAATCCAGCAATAGTTGTGTGAATGATTTAATATGCAAAGGGTTGGGGTAAACTGAGAAAAATCAGAAAGCATAAAAGATGGCGTCGTCACTGAAACTTGTTAGTTTTGCCTGTCAGTGGGTAAATAACGCTCTTTCCCCTCATGGATTTACCGCCTTCAGCATCAGACCATGTCTGCACAGTGCTGCAGGCTTTTTCTGTCAGCTGATCTTCTCTCAGTCTTCAAATACTGGTGACAGATCACTGATCTCTGGAGGCATTATGTTCTCTGCTCTAAGCAGGCTAGCTCTTTGCTAATCAGGTCATCTATATGCCCGTCTCTGCCCTGCGTTTGTGCTAAATTACTTCCAAATTACTTCTGTGTCTCTTTTTATCAGTGGATTTACATGACAGATGTATATTGGGGGCAAACGTTAGACTTTTGCATATTGACAGCTTTTTCAATTCTAATAATGTATCAAGTATTTATCATTTCCTTTAAATATTGATCAGTCTCTTTAATCAGGCGTCATGTATTTAAAATCAAGCTGAATAATCAGTTCAGCATAATAAGATTTTATTGACAATCAGTTATTGTACGTCAGATCTACAATAATTAATTAAGCAAAGGAACAAAAGCAAAGATAAAAGTCACAAACACAAACAATTGAACACTGTTTAGAGAGAAATGTCTGACTGAATAAGAACTGAAAAGACAAATAAATAAGTTGAATAAAGAGATTTTGGTCTAAACCAGACAGATCAATGAAATGAACTCATTGATCTGTTTGGTTATCACACCAGAACAGCAGATTATAACCAAAATTAGAGCGCCATGCTGCGGATCATGTTGTGTTGGGTGCTAACCATCCCATTTCTCAGTCCAGCTTTAATCCACATTTATGGTTGTTTTAGCTGGCAAGAAAAAAATACATCATCAAGTCTCATAATCCAGTTAGAGATAAAAATTTCAATTTCAGATATGAAGTCCGTTATTTTTCTCCACCTTATTTTCTTTTAACCGCAGAGAGGGAGAAAGGGGGAAAAATAGTTGTAGATAAACTGATCTGCTGCTGATTGGAGCCGTTTATTGTTTAAGGTTCACAGCATGTGATCATCCCCGGAATGAAGAGGCGGACTCGCTTTCAACGTTCAGAATCTAACCCAAGACTTAAAGTTCTGACTCATCAGAAGCTACGTGTGGGGTGTTGTAATTCATTTCTGAATTTTTTAACTTTCACTTAGAAGTAGAAACAAGATTACAAAATAATAAACTAACAGATATCTAAACAATCTTCTGATCATAAAACTTCAAGATAATATTTATGTAGTAAGAGGTTGATGTGGGCAAATTCTGCAGTAGGAAAGTTTTATAAACAACATGTTTTAGACGTTTGTTAAAAGTGTCAGAATGTCGTGACAGACAGATAATCTCCTATTGCCATCTGCAGAAATACGCCACTAGGTCAGAAACTACCAATCAGAGCCAGGAAGAGAGTCTTAGCACTGTCAATCAGGCTCATGTACGCACTGCTCACACCATTCCTCCTTGCTTTCTGCCCCACCGAAGAGCCTGTCCTGAATGCTCAGCCTAGCTAGCATGACCAGTCATAAGTTGTTTCTCCACTCTTAATCTTCAACAGTGCATACACAAGCATGATTTACAGCACTGAAACCCTCCTCCAGGCTCTGATTGGTTGCTTCTGACCAGTAGCCAGCAATGCATTTCTGCAGACAGCAGGAAGATCACTGGGTGGAGGTGGATTTCTTTCACAGATGATCTGTCTCATGTTGCACTGCACCTGGAGACATTTAGATAAAGAACAATTTTTATATTCGTTAGCTGCTGCTGCTTTAAAGAGTAAGATGCTAACAATGGAATCACTTTCAGGTCATAGGGATCCCCACTGAGACCAGCAGGACAACAAATGAAAAGTTCAAACATGTGGTTTGTAGGCTCAAAGTCCATTGACCAAATGTCCAAGTAGCAATGCAAACAAGAGTGATGTAGGTTCATACCCTCTGCTAGCCTCAGCTGCTTGGTGACACATATCACAGGAACCACACAGTGTCCTAACGCCTGCCAATCAATGACTCAAAGACAAAAACGATAATTAGCACAACGGGGAGTTATGAACTTTTGGGGGAGCAGGTTTAACGTTGCACAGTCATCCGGATGCAGTGCAACCTATTTTTGATCTGTGGATGAAAAATGTTTAGTAGCTAAAAACTTTAGATACATTTCTGTCACAAGCAAAATTTCCTGTCTGAGCAAAACAGCATCTTTCTGAAGGTGTGCCGCAGCTCAGCCATGCGGAAAGCGTAGATAGCCGGGTCTATGAGGGCGTGGCTCATCATCAGCACCACATGCAGCTCGAACAAGGACCGGTAGCATTCACAGTACGGATTCATAGGGCAAACTGTGATGATGACCAGGTGGACAAAAAACGGCGCCCAACACACCACAAACGCCCCGAACAGGATGGTGAGAGTGAGAGCGCCTCTCATGTTGCTGCCCCACCTCCGCTGATGCTGAGACTTGTCCCTGCCGCCACCAGGTAGCGCTGCGATGCTCTTGGCGTGAATGCGGGCCATCATGAACATGTAGACATAGAGGAAGCAGATGGCTGCCAGGGAGACGACGAAGAAGACGATGAAGCAGATCACGATGAACTGAAAGTTGAAGAACTTCACCATTAGCACGGCCAGAACTGCACATGATGTCCAGATGAGCCCCAAGATGGCTGCAGTTCGCTGCATGGTCATGATGTTGTGGTAACGTAGCGCATGGAAGATGGTGATGTAACTATAGGATAAAAAACAACAACAAACATTTGAGTCCTGATTGAAGGATCTTTGGATTTTATAATTGGAGTTTGTGTTAGGGTTATCACAATTCAAATGTGTGTATGGTTAGAAAGACAAATTTGTGACCATATGCTAATATTCTTACATTTGCAGCTGCCCTTAGGTGGTTAATGGAACTTTGAAAAGAACCTTGGTGGTTAGTCAAACTTTCAGTTGAGTTAAAAGCTTGTCAGAGTGAAAGTAATGGGAAAGTCTTTTAACTCACACTTTGTTCAGATAATGGCTCTCATTAGCCAGCAAAGGGTCCTTTGTTTTTTCAGTTTAAACAAAAATGAGCATATGAAGAACATCATTATATTTTTAATTTGTCAATCCACTCTCTTTTGTATTAGAACCTGCAAAGATCAAATTCATCCATCCGTCCATGTTTATACCTGCTAATCCTCGCAGGGCTGCGGTAGGGGGTGGGGACGTGGTACTTACCTGCAGCGACCACAGGGCGCATGCAAAGATCAAATGTCTAATTTAAAACACAATTTAGACTTGAAACTGTTTTTCAAGATCTTATGTGGAGAGTCACACCAGTCCCAGTATAAATGAGCTACAACTGGAGTTCATTAGATTCCTTTCACCTCTTCTTTTGATAGATGTGTGCTGGAAAGTTTACTTAAACTACAATGGTCAACTGTTTCTGCAAGGCATGTTGCTATTTTCCATAATACCATCTCTTTGCCTCAGGGTAATAGTTGGGTTTTAACAAGTTTCCTTTATTTGATTTTCGGGTAAGCCACATTCAGCTATCAAACAATAACGTTTATGTACCTATAGCAATCAGTATGTTTTTTAGGTGGAAAAGGGCAAACTAATTATGTTTTCCAGACTCATTTTGAGTATCGAAATGATAATGAGGGTTTTTTTTGAGAAAATCTGCAACAAAAAGAGTTTAAATATGGCTTCTTGAATGTCATGTCACAATTGATTCATCATTAAAATGAATGAATCAATCTTTTATAAAATGTTGCATCTTTCAAATGAATGCTTTGCTTTGTGCTTTGAGCAGTGACAAGCCAAAATGAGAGGGTAAAGAACAATGCATCATATGGTTGGATACAAGTCACTATGCCAATCGTCAAACCAATAGTACTGTAGGCCTCTGTACTAACACTGTACTAAAATATGTCACACCTTTTAAAATGGGATTATATTAGCAAGAAATGTGACAAAAATGATTGACGGAGCTATCCATCGCCATCTTCTGTCTCCATCAAAAGGTTTAGGATAAAATGACAAGTTTGATTTGCATCCTTGTTGGTTTGTGCGGCTGACCGCTCAGCACCCAATGACCATTTTTACAGTGAAATCAACTGAATAAATCAATATCAGGTGGCCAGTTGTCTGTTTTTTGTCGAGTTCTGCAGGAGTTACTGCTCACATACGTTGTTTTAACATCAATCATGGCAGAGTAGGCTGTTTCCTGAAGAGCACGGCGTTATGAGTTGGGCGTTAGGGTCAATACATGGTGACAGTGAAAAAACACATTAGATTGGCCAAAGATGCATTAGATACCATTACCAGTTCTTCATGAAGGAATTGCACAGTGCAATTGAATTAGGTAACATAGTTGCTTTGTGGCCTTGCCCAATGTGCAGGACATATATTTCACACAATAGTGTAATGTTGGAGCCAATGGCTAAGAGAAGTCCAAAACCTGTTTACTGCTTTAAGACGGCTAACTTTTTTCCTTTTTTTTCCATCACTCACTGTAGGGATATGAGCATCCTCAGTCATCCATCAGCAGATCTTTCTACATACCGGTCAACAGCAATGGCCAGGAAACTGGATATGGAGCCTACAAACGACATGCAGAGCAGGGAGTCCATCACGTCGTCCAGGTCGGTCTCGGGAGGACCCCTCCTCTCCAGGTGTCCCGCATCAGCGAGAACTATCATCAGGTTTTCCCACGTTTTTGTCACACTGGCGATGGTGTTGAAGGCAGCCAAGCTGCACATGAAGCAGTACATGGGTGAGTGGAGGTTCCTGCTGCGCATCACCGCCACCACGACCAGCAGGTTCTCAGCCAGGCTGACGATTCCGACGGTGAAGAAGACAGGAAACGGGACCTTGACCTCAGGGCAGCCTGTCTGGTTCATGGCAACGTCCTGTCTGATTCCAATGCAGATTAAACAAGTTCCTAAA
This sequence comes from Xiphophorus hellerii, assembly GCF_003331165.1. Lineage (NCBI taxonomy): Eukaryota > Metazoa > Chordata > Actinopteri > Cyprinodontiformes > Poeciliidae > Xiphophorus > Xiphophorus hellerii. Next base: position 30,801,453 of record NC_045674.1, read on the forward strand.
AACAGGTGAAAGCAAATAGAAATATTACACAAGTTTAAATGCTAGCACAGAATAATAATAATGATGATGCACCAGTACTGTTGAGCTACTATTGGGGGCTATGCCAACTGCATTGTTGTCTTTAGAGTAACATCATATTTTTCCAATATTATAAACTTGATCATGTTCCTGGCTCAGATTTAAAACTTCATTTTAACATTTTGGTCCATGTGAATTTCATAATAATAAAGTGTTACAGAAAAAAAGCCAGGCAGATATTTAACTTCTAAATTGAAATATAATATCAGTAAAAAGATATATACTGTATACTAAAAAAAATGAAGATTTGGAGATATGT